>NC_081796.1:14932788-15077788 GCF_963082965.1 Carassius carassius
GAAATAATATTTCACATTTTCGAAGGCATTCATTATTTGTATTGCTCCAGCCACCTAATAAGCTTTGTGCTTTTTTTTTCTTGCAATCTTGTTATTATTATTTTAATTTACGTAGCCTTAAACTCAGTCATAGAAAGAAGAATCTGAATGAAGAATCTTTAAAAAAAAAAAAAAATCTACCCTGATAATAAAAAGAAATGTTTCTTGTGTTTCAATACCAAATGTTTCAATACCAAATTGGAATGATTTCTAAAGGATCATGTGACACTGGAGACTGGAGGAAAGAAAATTCAGCTTTGCCATCACAGGAATAAATTATGTTTCAAATCTATATCAATATAGAAAACAAGCCTTGTTGTGTATAAGAGACTTCATTTAAAACATAAAAACATGTTACCGACCTCAAACTTTTAGAGAGTACACATTTTCTGTACATTTCTGATATGGTTTATACAACCCGAATTCCGGAAAAGTTGGGACGTTTTTTAAATTTTAATAAAATGAAAACTAAAGGAATTTCAAATCACATGAGCCAATATTTTATTCACAATAGAACATAGATAACGTAGCAAATGTTTAAACTGAGAAATTTTACACTTTTATCCACTTAATTAGCTCATTTAAAATTTAATGCCTGCTACAGGTCTCAAAAAAGTTGGCACGGGGGCAACAAATGGCTAAAAAAGCAAGCAGTTTTGAAAAGATTCAGCTGGGAGAACATCTAGTGATTAATTAAGTTAATTGATATCTGGTCTGTAACATGATTAGCTATAAAAGCTTTGTCTTAGAGAAGCAGAGTCTCTCAGAAGTAAAGATGGGCAGAGGCTCTCCAATCTGTGAAAGACTGCGTAAAAAAATTGTGGAAAACTTTAAAAACAATGTTCCTCAACGGCAAATTGCAAAGGCTTTGCAAATCTCATCATCTACAGTGCATAATATCATCAAAAGATTCAGAGAAACTGGAGAAATCTCTGTGCGTAAGGGACAAGGCCGGAGACCTTTATTGGATGCCCGTGGTCTTCGGGCTCTCAGACGACACTGCATCACTCATCGGCATGATTGTGTCAATGACATTACTAAATGGGCCCAGGAATACTTTCAGAAACCACTGTCGGTAAACACAATCCGCCGTGCCATCAGCAGATGCCAACTAAAGCTCTATCATGCAAAAAGGAAGCCATATGTGAACATGGTCCAGAAGCGCCGTCGTGTCCTGTGGGCCAAGGCTCATTTAAAATGGACTATTTCAAAGTGGAATAGTGTTTTATGGTCAGACGAGTCCAAATTTGACATTCTTGTTGGAAATCACGGACGCCGTGTCCTCCGGGCAAAAGAGGAGGGAGACCTTCCAGCATGTTATCAGCGTTCAGTTCAAAAGCCAGCATCTTTCATGGTATGGGGGTGCATAAGTGCATACGGTATGGGCAGCTTGCATGTTTTGGAAGGCTCTGTGAATGCTGAAAGGTATATAAAGGTTTTAGAGCAACATATGCTTCCCTCCAAACAACGTCTATTTCAGGGAAGGCCTTGTTTATTTCAGCAGGACAATGCAAAACCACATACTGCAGCTATAACAACAGCATGGCTTCGTCGTAGAAGAGTCCGGGTGCTAACCTGGCCTGCCTGCAGTCCAGATCTTTCACCTATAGAGAACATTTGGTGCATCATTAAACGAAAAATACGTCAAAGACGACCACGAACTCTTCAGCAGCTGGAAATCTATATAAGGCAAGAATGGGACCAAATTCCAACAGCAAAACTCCAGCAACTCATAGCCTCAATGCCCAGACGTCTTCAAACTGTTTTGAAAAGAAAAGGAGATGCTACACCATGGTAAACATGCCCCGTCCCAACTATTTTGAGACCTGTAGCAGAAATCAAAATTGAAATTAGCTCATTTTGTGCATAAAATTGTAAACTTTCTCAGTTTAAACATTTGCTATGTTATCTATGTTCTATTGTGAATAAAATATTGGCTCATGTGATTTGAAAGTCTTTTAGTTTTCATTTTATTAAAATTTAAAAAACGTCCCAACTTTTCCGGAATTCGGGTTGTACATAGACATGCACATATAGTGTGTCATCCAGTCAATGCTGAATCCAGTAATTCTATAGTTTTTTTTTTTTCTGAAGGCATTTAATGAAATAAATGATGAGATATAATCATGATTCATTCTCTTAATCAATTGATCATTCTCCTTGTGTCCCCAGATAATGCATTGGCGAGTTTCAAAGTTTAAAATGTATTTTTTTCAGAGGCTATAGATGCAGTTAAAGAACAGTTTGCCTTTAAAAGGACAAAAAGCAATGCTGGGACTCTGATCAGATGTTGTTTTACTGCCATCTGGTGGTACGAGCACTACAAACGTTTCCAAACATCAGGCACATTTACCATGCAAACTGCATATGTGGATATGAAATGATGAAAACAACCACATTCCAGTAAATACCAAGCAGATTGTGTGTTTACTGACCAAACAGAAGGCTGAGTGGAGGAAGGCAGGATGGGAAGGCCCAAAGCAGATCCAGCAAACATACATTGGTGTCCCTGACAAAGGTGTTGTAGTCTGCAGAGCCTTCTTTGCTACACAACTCCAAAAGTCTTCTTTTCTCTGAACTGTTCTGAGTGAAGTCCGCCAATGCTCGCACAAATGCCTGAAAGCACAAGAGAACAGTGTACAGTGTCTGTCCAGGAACTTAAGACTACAGCCCCATGAAAGCTAAATAAATCATCCCCACGTATACATCAAAAGCACTGTTAAGCAAAAAGTAAACGCTAGTGCTAAATCAAAAGTTCATAACTTCAACAGCACAGCAACTATCACATTAAATAAGGTTAATAACACAAAATTACTTTTTTTGGAGCACTCCTTATCTCCAAACACCAGGTGAGAATAAACTGCAAAGAGCCGTTCTGTGGAATGTGAAGTGGAACTTTTGCTGCTGTAAAAGAAAAAAAATGGCTATGTATTTATTCAACATTTCTGGGTGTTCAATCTGAATCTAGTTAGTACATTATTTTATCTGTTTTCGAACAAAGCTGGAAGAAAATGTTCTTGGTGTCACTGACTGGGTCAACAACTGCTGCAATACCTTTCTTACTGCTGTTTTTAAGCAAGTTGACCTGAACAGCACAATTCTTTTGCGTTTGCAGATCCAGTCTGAGCAGCATCTCCTCAACTTCACTGGCTCTGTTCGGACAGAGAATATCAAAGGCATCTCCAGGCTGGTAAGCAATGTTCTGCACCTGTAGAGACAATATTTATTATAACTCCTACACAGAGAACACCACAGATTTTATATTTTATTTTATTTTTTGGAGGGGGGGGGGGTGTATTAGATTAGATTAGATTCAACTTCATTGTCATTATGCAGAGTACAAGTTCAGAGCTAATGAAATGCAGTTAGCATCTAACCAGAAGTGCAAGAATATAGTGTTTTATATACATAAAAGTGCAGAGTAAGTAAAGCTATGATATACAGAATGTACAGTGGAGTTGCTATATACAATATTGATCAGAGTATATACAGAATATAAATATGAATGCAATGTAGGGATTGTATGTACATTATGAACAGAGCAATGAAGGATTATATATACACATTATGAATAGCAGGAACGTGAGAACAGTGGTAATAAATACAGTTGGATGAGTGTGCAAAAGTATTTTTATATGCAAAAAAAAAAAAAACAGTAACAACTTTAAACAGTTTATAGTGTAATAGCTTTAACCATGTGCAGTCTGTGCAAAATATGAATAGTGCAAATAATGTATGTAAAGTACTGTGACCAGTGCAGTAAAAGAGCAGGTGCAGGTCAGATTGGTGGTGTGGAGTTCAGAAGTGTCACAGCCTTGGGGAAGAAGCTCTTCCTGAGCCTACTAGTTCGAGAGCGTAGGCTCCTGTAATGCCTGCCGGATGGAAGGAGGGTGAAAAGTCCATGGTTAGGATAAGAGGCATCCTTGATGATGTTTCTTGCCCTGCCCAGACAGCGCTTCTGATAAATGTTCTCGATGGAAGTTAACTGGGTGCCGGTGATCCGTTGAGCAGTTTTCACCACCCGCTGGAGTGCTTTGCGGTCAGATGCAGAGCAATTGCTGTACCATACTGAGATGCAGTTTGTGAGTATGCTCTCAATGGTACAGCGGTAGAATTCAGCAAGGATCCTGGGACTGAGGTGAACTTTCTTAAGGCTCCGTAAGAAGTAAAGGCGCTGCTGTGCCTTTTTGACCAGGGTGGAGGTGTTTAGGGACCAGGTGAGGTCATCTGAGATGTGGATGCCAAGGAACTTGAAACTCGACACACGATCCACTACAGCTCCGTTGATGTAGATGGGTGTGTGTGCATGATCCCTAGTCCGCCTGAAGTCCACAATGATCTCCTTAGTCTTCTGGGTGTTTAGTTCCAGGTTGTTGGTGGCACACCACACAGCCAGGTGCTGCACCTCATCCCTGTAGGCTGACTCATCGTCATCCTTGATCAGACCTACCACCATGGTGTCATCTGCAAATTTGATTATGGTGTTGGAGCCATAAACAGGAACACAGTCATGGGTGAATAGGGAGTACAGGAGAGGGCTAAGTACGCAGCCTTGGGGCACTCCAGTGTTCAGGGTGATGATGGAGGAGGAGAGGTTATCTAACTTAACAGACTGAGGTCTGTTAGTCAGAAAATCTAGAATCCATTTGCAGATGGGTGTGCTGATTCCAAGATTGCTGAGCTTGAAGATCAGCTTGGAGGGGATTACCGTATTAAATGCAGAACTGAAATCTATGAACAGCAATCTCACATGTGTGTTCTGACTGTCCAGGTGGGTGAGGGCAGAGTGAAGTGCCGTTGAGATGGCGTCCTCTGTTGACCTATTGTTGCGATAGGCAAATTGGAATGGGTCTTAAGTAGCAGGGAGACAGGATTGCACTTGGCAATGAAGTGGGTAAGTGCAACAGGACGGAAGTTGTTAGGGACCGAGGCAGTGGAGTGCTACGGTACAGGCACGATGGTGGTATATATATTTATTTAAATTTATTTTATTCCAAAGCGATAAAATAAATAATAAAATAAATTTAATTTATTCCAAAGCGACTTACAAATGAGGCCAGTGGAAGCAATCAAAAACAACCACATGATCATTTAGAAATCATTCTAATATTCTGATTTATTATGAGTGTTGGAAACAGTTCTGCGGTCTAATATATTTGATGAATAAAAGGTTAAAAAGAACTGCATTTATTCAAAATAAAAATAAAAATTCTAATAATATATATTCTAATAATATATTTTCTTTACTAGCACTTTTTATCAATTTAACACATCCTTGCTGAATAAAAGTATTGATTTTATTTAAAAAAAGAAAGAAAAAAAATTACTGACCCCAAATTACTGACCAGTAGTGTATATTGTTATTACAAAATATTTATATTTTAAAAACATAGCTTCTTTTTTTTTTTTTTTTTATTCAAAGTATCCTAAAAAGTATCACATGTTCTGAAAAAATATTAAGCAGCAGAACTGTTTCCAACTTTGATAATGAATCATCATATTAGAATGATTTCTAAAGGATCATGTGATAATGATCCTAAAAATTCAGCTTTGCATCACAGAAATAAATGATAATTTAAAGTTTAATAAATGTAAAAATTATTTTAAATTGTAATATGTCACAATTACATTTTTTTTCTGTATTTTTGCTCAAATAAATGCAGGCTTGATGAGCAGAAGAAACTTCTTTCAAAAACATAAAAAATAGTAATGTTTCCAAAACTACATGTGTGTGTGTGTGTGTGTATATATATATATATATATATATATATATACACACACACACACACATAATTGCATAATAAATTAAAAGAACATAGAATACAAAAAGATTGTAAAGGTAGTTAGAATTTTTTTTTTTAAGAATAGAATTAGAATAGTGAGCGCTAAAGTTAGTGGGTCAAATAAAGATGGAAGAGATGTGTTTTAAGCTGATTCTTGAAGTTGGCGAAGGACTCAGCTGCTCGGATTGAGTTGGGGAGGTCATTCCACCAGGAGGGAACATTTAATTTAAAAGTCCGTAAAAGTGACTTTGTGCTTCTTTGGGATGGCACAATCAAGGGACACTCACTATGCAGAACGCAAGCTTCTAGAGGGCACATACTGTAAGTCTGAAGTAATATATTAAGGTAAATGGGTGCAGAGTGCTAGTTTTGTAGGCAAACATCAATGCCTTGAATTTTATGCAAGCAGCTATTGGTAGCCATTGCAAACTGATAAACAGAGGTGTGACGTGTATTCTTTTTGGCTCAATAAAAATTTATCTTGCTGCCGTGTTCTGGATTAATTGTAAAGGTTTGATAGAACTGGCTGGAAGACCTGCCAAGAGAGCATTGCAATAGTCCAGCCTGGACAGAACAAGAGCTTGAACAAGGAGTTGTGTAGCATGTTCCGAAAGAAAGGGTCTGATCTTCTTGATGTTGAATAAAGCAAATCTGCAGGATCGGACAGTTTTAGCAATGTGGTCTGAGAAAATCAGCAGATCATCAATCATAACTCCAAGGCTTCTGGCTGTTTTTGAAGGAGTTATGGTTGATGTGCCTAACTTGATGGTGAAATTGTGATGAAATTATGGGTTTGCTGGAACCACAAGCAGTTCTGACTTGGCAAGGTTGAGTTGAAGGTGATGGTCCACCATCCAGCAAGAAATGTCTGTTAGACAAGCTGAGATGCGAGTAGCTACCGTCGGATCATCAGGATGGAATGAAAGGTAGAGTTGAGTGTCATCAGCATTACAGTGGTATGAAAAGCCATGTTTCTGAATGGCAGAACCTAATTATGTATGTAGACAGAGAAGAGAAGTGGTCCAAGAACTGAGCCCTGAGGCACCCCAGTAGTTAGATGTTGTGACTTGGACACCTCACCTCTCCAAGATACTTTGAAGGACCTATCTGATAGGTAAGACTCAAACCACTGAAGTGTGGTTCCTGAGATGCCCTTTGCCAGTAGGGTTGATAGGAGGATCTGGTGGTTAACCGTGTCAAAAGCAGCGGACAGATCAAGCAGGATAAGTACTGAAGATTTGGATTCCGCTCTTGCCAGTCTTAGGGCTTCAACAACTGAGAGCAAGGCAGTCTCAGTTAAATGTCCTTTTCTGAAGCCAGATTGGTTGCTGTCAAGGATATATATACATTTATACTTGAGTTTAAGTATGTATTTATGATATAAAATCAATATATACAAACTGTATATAATATTAATACAAGTGCATCCTTATTTAAATAGAAATGAATACATAAAGACTTACCGAAGTATCAAGCTCCAATAAGATGGCAGTTTTCACTGCATCATCTTGAGTTAACTGAACTGCTTTTGAAATGGAAAACTCACGATAACCGTCTTTATCAGATGGGACTGTCTCCTATGAAAGAAGTATGTTAATTAGCAGAATTATATACATAAAAGAAACAATAAAATTTGATTTTATCCCACATCTATACCAGTGGTTCTCAACATTATTGACTCAGATCTGTGATTCTAGAAAATCCATGATTTTGTATGTCCTTCAATAAAAACAAGAATTACTGTTAAAATAACTGCTTGTGTGTGTGTGTGTGTGTGTGTGTGTGTGTGTATTCATTTTATTTTATAAATAAATATCAACCCTTTAAAGTTTCCCGAGGCCCCCCAGCAGGCCCGGGCCCTTAGTTGAGAACCACTGATTTACAACAAAACATTTATTGAATTAACCTTATTCGTAAAATGCATAAATATTCCTAAATCCATGCTAACATAAATTGTTGCAATGAATTCACACAAACTGTTTTACACAGAAATTCTGTCTAGCTTGTGTTTCATCAATAAGACCCATGGTTTTTAAGATAAATCTCTAGGTTCTAAAAACATTGATTTTCCAGGAACATCATACCCATTGAGCCGACACCTGCTCAAAATGGACCTCCAGATATGAAGCGGGAAGTGCAGGAACATTAAGAACAGACTCTGACAACGGTGGCACCGATTGCTTTAGAGATGCAACCAATGCGGTAGAAAGAGTCTCTACATCACTGCTGTCAGATGTAATCGTTTTTCCTTTTTGTGAGTCTACTTCACTCAGCTTTAAAAGCTGAAGATCGACTTCTAGACCGGACTTGTTTTTTTCCTGGCCAGATGCATTTTTATGATAATTGTCCTGTGTAGAGTCACTAAGGTCAGCGTCCTGATGAGTTAAAGAAGACATGCTGGAGAAAATTTTTCAGAGCGTCCCAGAGTCCCTCAATCCAAGGATCCACCACTACTTCAAGTCTGGAAAGAAAAGATCCCAAGAGTCTGACAAGGCAATATATCAGAGAATAAGCTTTTTATTGTTATTTAACAGTCATGCATACCCAGTGCCGTCATCTGCATGCCCAGTGGCATAGAAATGTTTAGCACCAAGTTGCTGCAGACGGCTATCAATAGTCTTGCCCCCGTTGCAGACATTTGCATAGTTTGTGTCTCCCAAAGCTGCATATATAACAGCATGAAAAAGTGCTCATGGGTGGAGCTCACGCTTACGTAACAGTATGATCATCTTACCTAACAGTGCATAATGCAGATGGGAGAAGTGGTCATGCGCCAGAGATTTGTTCTTGATCTTTCTTACAAACTTCTGAGCTGTGTCCGGAGGTTCACCATCACCAGTCGTGGAAACCACAAACACAACTGGCCGGATTTCACGATCCACGTTGTACTGGGAAAACATGGGAATGCACAAGTTGCATCAGTCAGTTCTGATATATGACTGCTGATTTCCATTAAAAGTAATAGGCAAGAAACATACCTTGTGCTGGTTGCTCAAACAGCTGATATCGGCTGTAAAACCATCATCAGCTGCTTGTTGGCAGATCTCTTCGGCTATAGACTGAGCCTGACCACGCTGAGATCCGTACAATATCAAGAAGCGAGCGGCAACTTCACACGGCATATTATGTAAGCTGGATGAAGGGGGATAAAATGTTGCAAATCATTTGTGCATGTTTTGAAAAGCAATACTTTTTTACATTATAACAAACATTTATTATACATTTTATAAATACTTCTATACAATTATAAATAATTATTTATTATAAAATATTTATAAATATCATTTAATAAACGATGAATTACAATAAATACAATAAATCATAAATTCATTAGTCTAGATGGCTCAAAGCAAGTTTCGTAAAACAGTGACGTGATATTAACTTATACATCTCAATATTACATCTCATTATTTTAACTTTAAGGTTAATTAATTCATATGTTACCTTTTCAAAAATATGATTGTTAAACATAATCTATATTTACAAACTGGAAGTGAACAGCTCTGGTCATGTGAGTATTTACATCAGACAAATGAAATGTTTAGTTAAATACACCAAGCACTGTTTTAGAGCATCCGAAGTTCAAAATACACTTTGGTCAAAGATTTAAATTGTGAGCGGAGAGATTAAATTGATTAAGTTATTAAAACGTACCTTGACTTTCTGAACGCAAACTCCAGCCGCTTCTCCAGACGAATAACATACTGAACTCCACACTTACATGCTTTCAAGTCAAGAGCATCAACCGGAGGAACAGGTTACCGGATACCACGTTACTCCGTTTATCCGGACTCGCACATGGCCTTTTAGAAATAAACAATTTGTAAATTAAACGATATACTAGTCAAGGACCCATCTTAATATATTTAGTCAGTCTCTATGGACTATAGATATGTATGTGGCTGTACTCACGTTTGTGTTGGAGTTATCGCGAGAGTGGAATAAACCATTAAAATGTTTAGGTTTAAACGTTTATTAGAAAGAGTTAAGTTTCTTTGTTTTTATTCCTAAATAATTTTCTGAAGTATTTAAAGCCATTCATTAGTTTATCATTCAACGTGTATTTAATTTACCCGAAAATGCCGTTGGTGTTAAAACATACTCTACTTGGTTCGCTCCGCCCCGAGATTCTTCCAGAACTAGCCGTTAGATCCGCGCGGCGAGGTGCACAGCTAGAGGATTAAAATCTCGAGTATAAAATAATTTTACGTAGTTGTGCATTTCACTGGGGTGGAGATTAAAAATGTCTTCACTCGGGACTCTCGCCTTCGATGAATATGGAAGGCCTTTTATCATCATAAAAGACCAGGACAAGAAATCTCGCTTGACTGGCCTGGAAGCGCTGAAGGTACAAAAGCTAACGGGCTAATGCGCTCTCTGAGCTTTTGACTGTGCATTAAATCATATTTGTAATCCAGAACAGCAGTCTGTTTCATGTTTTAAGTACGTATTTATTACAATATGCTTCTGCAGTCTAATATGAAAAGAACGTCCTATTTTAATTGTCTAACGTAATCAATGATTCACTTCATGTCAAGCAGCGGATGGTCCATGTGCTTCCTCTAGCGCTGTTGAGTCATGATGCGCAGTCAGATACACACGAAATTTTTATTTATTTTTTATTCATAAGAGAGCTGTCACTGTACCTTGACTTTATTTTTTTACTAATTAACGTCTGATAGGTTGTCAAGAAAACTGTCAAGAAGTTTGTTGTTTGTGACACGCATATTTTAATGTGAAACCTGCACATTTCAGTCTCACATCATGGCAGCTAAAGCAGTTGCGAACACCCTGAGAACATCACTTGGGCCAAATGGTGAGTGCTCAGTTGTGCTTGGAGCCTTGCTAGTCCGTTCCTTGCTGTGTTCCTAAAGCAAATGATTGTTGTTTACAGGTCTTGACAAGATGATGGTCGATAAGGATGGTGAGGTGACTGTGACTAATGATGGTGCAACGATCCTCAGCATGATGGATGTGGACCATCAGATTGCCAGACTCATGGTAGAACTCTCCAAGTCTCAGGATGATGAAATTGGAGATGGAACGACTGGTGTTGTTGGTGAGTTCTCTCTCCTCTTCTTACTAAACATAATAACCTGCTGATTGCACATGGGATGCAGAGTTGCATTGATAAAACTCTACATATTCCCCCTGTGTGTTTATTTATTACATTTTCTGTTTTTTTTTATAATGCATTCAGATGTCAGTCATTTGTATCAGGGTCAAAATTATGCAGGGTTTGGCTAAAATGACAAAAAAATATATATATAAAAAAAAAATTAAGTAAAATGTCTCCATATATACTCCAGAAATTATTACATTTATTTAGTAAGGATGCATTAAATTGATAAAAGGTAGCATTAGAGATTTCTAATAAAGTCTGATCTTTGAAGTTTTCTGTTCATCAAAGAGATCATTTAAAAAATCCACCAAAATATTAAGCAGCATCAAAAGACCTGATACTTCGGGACCAAGTCGGTACTAAAAAATTAAAATGTCACAGTACCAGGTTTCTTTAAAAACCCGGTCAACCCGGTTCTTGACACATACAGCGCTATGATTTCCGCGAAGCAGAAAACGCGGACGGAATATCAAAATCCAGTCATGAAAATGAAATGTACTTTTTTTAATGAAACACGCTCACAACAGACCCGGAAGAGAAGACAATGCTGAATAAAGTCGTAGTTTTTGCTATTTTTGGACCAAAATGTATTTTCGATGCTTCAAAATATTCTAACTGACCCTCTGATGTCACATGGGCTACTTTGATGATGTTTTTATTACCTTTCTGGACATGGACAGTATACTGTACACACATTTTCAATGGAAGGACCGAAAGCTCTCTGACTAAATCTAAAATATCTTAAACTGTGTTCCGAAGACGGGTTTGGAACGACATGAGTGTGAGTCATTAATGACAGAATTTTAATATTTGTGTGAACTATCCCTTTAATATGGACAGTCACGGAATTTGTCAAAGTTAGCATATGTGTACTTGCAGTAATTTCAGCATCTGCCGTCTCAATGAGGACATAAATACCGTATTTTTCGGACTATAAGTCGCACCAGTCCAAAAATACGTCATGACGAGGAAAAAAAAACATATATAAGTCGCACTGGTCTATAATTCGCATTCATTATTATTAGAACCATGAACCCAAGAGAAAACATTACCGTCTACAGCCGCATCGGGCGCTCTTTGTTTTCAGGGGTAGGCTACAGGAGCACTGAGCAGCATATGCCGCGTTTCCACCGAAATTACCCGGAACAGTTGTACCAGGAACTTTTTTTCCCAGGAACTTTTTTCCCCCCAGACCTGTTGCTTTCTGCGTTTCCACCGCGGTGTAAAGTACCGGGAAGATTAGGCAAATAGACTGGTGACGTAGGCCTGCGCGCGTTTCTCAATACAAAGTACGCTGATTTTGGACGTGCATCCTCGGTAGAACGGATTTTGTGCATTCGACTCGGGAGTGTGATGTCCGCGACGACGCAAGTCCAGTAAATCTGCAAACAGCAGCATATACTTGATAACTTCAGTCAGCTGACCATGGCTACTATTTTCCTCTCTGTATATTTACAATAAAACGAAATAGGATATCAAATACCACTGCCTCCTTTCGTTTTCATTTAAGCATAATAACAGCTGCAGAAATGTACTTAGTTCAGGGATATACAGCCATTACAATAAAACGAAATATTATATAGATTTTTTTTATTTTCATTTTAACATATAGATAAATTGAATACAGACCAAAGATAACCTGTTAGATTTACCCGAAACGAATTATATTTTATGTTTAACCACTAAAGAGACATCAGAGCCAGCGGCACACATCAGAAGGTCTAGCCGAGTTGAGGCTGCTTCTCGGCGGATACATGAGGACTGATCTCCCGCTGATCGCGTGGAGTTCACCGTCTCTGAGATCGGCGAAACACATTTTTTAATAGGCGCTGTCTTTATAAATAAACCACAGATTTGAGTTTTAAACAACTACATTCTCGCCTGAAATACTTTTAAAATTACATTTCATGACACAATAAAACAGTAATATTTTGAACATGATCCGAATAAATGGTGGTTGAACTCAATCAATGCTGCGTGAACTCAACTCGCTTTGGCTACTGCAATTTTCCTCTCAGTATATTAACAATAAAACGAAATAGGATATAAAATACCACTGCCTCCTTTCGTTTTCATTTAAACATAATAACAGCTGCATAAATGTACTTAGTTCAGGGATATACAGCCATTACAATGAAATGAATTATTATATAGATTTGCCTTTTTTATTTTCATTTTAACATATAGATAAATTGAATACAGACCAAAGAAAACCTGTTAGATTTACCAAAAACAAATTATATTTTATGTTTAACCACTAAAGAGACATCAGAGCCAGCGGCACATATCAGAAGGTCTAGCCGAGTTGAGGCTGCTTCTCGGCGGATAGATGATCGCGTGGAGCTGACCGTCTCTGAGATCGGCGAAACACATTTTTAAATAGGCGCTGTCATTATAAATAAACCACAGATTTGAGTTTTAAACAACTACATTCTCGCCAGAAATACTTTTAAAATTACATTTCATGACACAATAACAGTAATATTTTAAAATGTTGATCCGAATAAATGGTGGTTGAACTCAACCAATGCTGCGTGAACTCAACCAATCAGGATGTTTAGCGGCCAAGTCCCGCCCCCGAAAGTTCAGGAACTTTGAAAAAGTACCACCTCGCCAGCAGGGACTTTCTGAGGGGCATTTTTTTACCTGGAACTTTATTTAGTTCCTGGTTCCTGCGGTGGAAACACACAGAGTACCAGGCCAAAGTCCCTAGTTCCTGGGTAAAGTTCCTGCGGTGGAAACGGGGCAATAGAGCGCCCTCTCGCGACTGTAGACGGTAATGTTTTCTCTTGGTTCATGTCAAATTAATTTTGATCAATAAGTCGCACCTGACTAATGCGCAAATGGCAATTTCATTGGCTGGTGGTCATCTATTACCATCCCTGTTTTGATTTCAGCAAATCAGTTCGACCAAACGGAGACAACGTGATTAATATTAAATTCAATTCAATTTAAGTTTATTTGTATAGCGCTTTTTACAATACAAATCGTTACAAAGCAACTTTACAGAAAATTGTTTCTACAATATTTAGTAGTAGCTAGTAGTTTGTGCACGTTTGACAGGATTTTAGAAAAAAATAAATAATAATAATACAAGACGTAGTCAGCTAGACGATGAACTATCAATATTATTAATTAATAGTTATTATATGATGCAGTCACACATGTAGCAATAATTGTTAGTTCTGTAGTTCTGATGTAAATCCCGTGGCAAAACATAGAAACAAAATAGAGACATCATTAGCATAGCTGATGTTCCAACAAAGTAAAATTAGTTTAACCCAAGCTAAAGAATAAAAATGCACATTTGATCAGATGCAACTACACTCACAATTTAAAAGATACATTTTTCGTATGCTTGGCGAATGAGATGTGTTTTTAATCTAGATTTAAACAGAGAGAGTGTGTCTGAACCCCGAACATTATCAGGAAGGCTATTCCAGAGTTTGGGAGCCAAATGTAAGAAAGCTCTACCTCCTTTAGTGGACTTTGCTATCCTAGGAACTACCAAAAGTCCAGCGTTTTGTTACCTTAGGGTGCGTGATGGGTTGTAGCGTGGTAGAAGGCTAGTTAGGTACGCAGGAGCTAAACCATTTAGGGCCTTATAGGTAAGTAATGATAATTTGTAACTGATACGGAACTTAATAGGTAGCCAGTGCAGAGACTGTAAAATTGGGGTAATATGTTTATTGAAGATGCAGGACAACCACCTAGAAGTGCATTACAATAGTCCAGTCTAGAGGTCATGAATGCATGAACTAGCTTTTCTGCATCAGAAACAGATAACATTTTTCGTAGCTTGGCAATGTTTCTAAGATGGAAGAATGCAGTTTTTGTAACATTGGAAATATGATTTTCAAAAGACAAATTGCTGTCCAATATAACACCCAGATTTCTGACTGTAGAGGAAGTAACAGTACATCCGTCTAGTTGCAGATTGTAATCTACAAGATTCTGTGTAGTGTTTTTTGGTCCAATAATTAATATCTCTGTCTTATCCGAATTTAATTGGAGAAAATTATTTGTCATCCAATCTTTTACATTTTTAACACACTCTGTTAGCTAAGATAATTGGGAAGTTTCATCTGGTCTCGTTGAGATATATAGCTGAGTATCATCAGCATAACAGTGGAAGCTAATTCCGTATTTTCTAATAATATTACCAAGGGGCAACATGTATATTGAAAATAGAAGGGGACCTAGGACGGATCCTTGTGGCACTCCATATTTTACTGATGATAAATGAGATGACACCCCATTTAAGTAAACAAAATGGTAGCGATCGGACAGGTAGGATCTAAACCATCTTAGAGCCTGCCCTTGAATACCTGTATAGTTTTGTAATCGATCTATGAGTATGTCATGATCTATGGTGTCGAACGCAGCACTCAGATCAAGTAAAACTAGAAATGAGATGCAGCCTTGATCTGACGCAAGGGGCAGGTCATTTGTAATTTTAACAAGTGCAGTTTCTGTGCTATGGTGGGGCCTAAAACCCGACTGAAATTCTTCATACAGATCATTTTTATGCAGGAAGGTGCTCAATTGAGCAGAGACAACATTTTCTAACATTTTAGACATAAATGGAAGATTTGAAATAGGCCTATAATTTGTCAGTACATTAGGATCTAGTTTTGGTTTCTTAATAAGAGGCTTGATAACCGCCAGCTTGAATGGTTTTGGGACGTGACCTAAAGAAAACGACGAGTTAATGATATTGAGAAGCGGTTCTTCGGCTACAGGTAACAGCTCTTTTAGTAATTTAGTGGGTACAGGATCTAATAAACATGTTGTTGGTTTAGATACAGTGATAAGTTTATTTAGCTCTTCCTGTCCTATAGTTGTAAAGCACTGCAGTTTATCTTTGGGTGAGATGGGTGAAACTGAAGTGTTAGACGCTGTAGAATCTATATTCGCTATTGTATTTCTAATGTTATCTATTTTATCAGTGAAGAAATTCATAAAGTCATTACTATTTAACGTTGGTGGAATATTTGAATCAGGTGGCGTCTGGTAATTTGTTAACTTAGCCACTGTGCTAAATAAAAACCTTGAATTGTTTTGGTTATTTTCAATGAGTTTGTGTATATGCTCTGCCCTAGCAGTTTTTAGAGCCTGTCTATAGCTGGACATACTGTTTTTCCATGCAATTCTAAAAACTTCCAAGTTAGTTTTTCTCCATTTGCGTTCAAGACTACGAGTTACTTTCTTGAGAGAGTGAGTATTACTGTTGTACCATGGCACGGTACGTTTTTCTCTAACCTTTTTCAATTTGATGGGGGCAACAGCTTCTAATGTATTAGAGAAACCCAGCAGCTCATCAATCCATAGTGCATTGTATATTGTTAGTATGGTAGTAGCTAGAAATGCTAGAAATATTACTATTATTAAGTAAAATGTACGTGATACTGCTACTACTGTTGAAAAAATTAATAAAAATTTATTTTTTAAAGAAATAAATCACACAATATTTCTTCCATGTTTTAATTTTAATAGCAAATCCCCTTTATTTACCAAAAAAATTAATGTTTTAAATTTCATTAATTAAAAGACAAATTAAATTTGTGACCACACTAAAGCAGCATATTAACTAACAACTATTTATAATAATATTCTAATAACATTTATTGAAAAAAAAAATACATTTTGATCAGCATATTATAATGATTTCTGAAGAATCATGGACACCTGAGACTAGGAGTAATGGCTGTCGAAAATACAGCTTTGACATCACAGTGATTAAATTACACTTTAAAATATTATAATTGAAAACAGTTCTTTTAAATTTTAATGATGATTTCTCAATGTTATTGTACTTTTTTTTTTTTTTACTGTATTTTACATTAAATAAATTCAGCCTTTGTGAGAATGAGACTTTCAAAAAATATTGAAAAAAATTCTGACTGACCCAAAACTTTTGAAATGCAGTGTATTTTTCACTACATTTATTCCATGTTCACCTAGCTGTAAGCTACAGTAGATTACATCTTTTAACTGTAATATATGCCTCATATTAGTGTTTTTAAAAAGCTTTTTTGTGGTCTAATGTGGCTGTTTGTCCCTGTAGTTTTGGCTGGAGCTCTTCTAGAGCAGGCCGAGCAGCTGTTAGACAGAGGCATTCACCCCATCAGGATCACAGATGGTTATGACCAGGCCGCAAAGATCGCCATTGAGCAACTCGACAAAATTGGTGATAGTTTCCCAGTGGATCCCAACAACACAGAGCCTCTTATTCAGACAGCCATGACCACGCTAGGATCCAAAGTGTGAGTGTCTGTCTTACCAGTCTTTTTAAATGAACAGTTCATGAGAATATTATATGAAAAATCAATTATTATTTTTTGTAGAATCAACCGCTGCCACAGACAGATGGCAGAGATCGCTGTCAATGCCATCCTTACCGTGGCTGACATGGAGAGGAAGGATGTCGACTTTGAGCTTATCAAAGTTGAAGGAAAAGTTGGTGGTAAACTAGAGGACACTCAGCTCATCAAAGGTGTCATTGTGGACAAAGAGTTCAGTCACCCTCAGATGCCCAAGGTACTGTTAATATTCATTCCTGGTTGCACATGCACGGCATGTTTGTCATATGAAAAGTCTTTGTTAATAAGCATGTTTTAAATGCAGGTACTGAAAGACACAAAAATCGCCATTCTCACCTGCCCATTTGAGCCCCCCAAGCCCAAAACCAAGCATAAGCTTGACGTGACCTCAGTTGAGGACTACAAAGCTCTGCAGAAGTATGAGAAGGAAAAGTTTGAGGAAATGATTCGTCAGGTTTGTATATTCTATGCTTCCGTTTGCACACTTACCTAAGGTAATTAAGGCATTGTTTTTAGTGGTTGACCGATATGTATTTTTTGACAGCTGATGCCGATATCTTGGAAAGCAGGGTGGCCGATTAAAAAGCAGAAATAATTTTATTTATTTTTATTAATATTCAAGAAATTTGAAATGATTTACAAAATGGATTTTAAAAAAAAATGTGCAAAATAAACATACTTCTACTTTAGATGACAATGTATTTTTCATAAATAATTAAATATTTAATAAAATTATAATTAAAAAGAAAGTAAACTGTAACCAACTCGGTATTCTGGGAAGTTTGTGCATTGAGAATCATATTTTTTTTTCAAATAAAGCCAAGGTAAAACTCATTTTACATACAACACACAGTGAAAATGTCATGAATATGACAGTGGACAAATACATAACGCACAGCAGAATTTGAAATCACAAATTTACGATTGCACGTCTTCAGTAAAGCTGAACTCTTCTCCTGTCAGCATTCAGTTCACATGAACTGACCATCAAGCCTGTTTCACACATACTCCGTCTGCAGTGCGTATGCAGTCCGTATGCGTTACATATGTGATACAGAAGCAGCGTGAACTCATTGTGCTTTCACACAGGACGTGTTTGCAGTCCGCTACTGATCCACGGCTGTTTAGTCCACAAACACAACATTTGTTCATTATTTTTATTTCAAATCATGTAATAATAATAATAATCTTTTTCAGCATTGTGACTCTTATCACAGAACGGTAACAATCTCTCATAATCATAGACATTAGTTTAAACTCAATAAATATAAACAACATTATTCACGCATTTGACTTCTAGGTTTGTATAATAAGCTGCTTAAGCAAGCAGCAAATCATTTAAACTCAACAATTAGCCTACTTTTCTTGTTAGGATATCACAAATATTTAAAATTAAAACACCACTGACAGAAACAGTCGACTCTCGTGCCTTTTGCATTTAAATCTTTATCACAAGCAATCCCACGGGTCTTAATGAACTTTGTTTTTCTGCTTCCATAGAAGTGCATATATCATGTTGCCTTGTTTGTCTAAAGGTGCTCTTTTTCTTGTTTTAAACCTAGCCAAAAACCCATGTGTTGAGTGTGAAACACAGTAGGCTTTAATTAGTATACATGTATTGTGAAATGACTGCATTTCCGTGTCAATCCATGTTAATTTTTCCCGCGAACAATGCGCTGTCACTTAAATTCAGCACCTGCAGCACAGCAAAAATAGACTCGGTACGTAAGCGATCGCTGCACTGCTGCAGACGCACCGCTCCTTGAGCGCATTGACGGACCGCAACCGCGGTGCAGTGTGAACGCTGGAATTCGTTAACGTGTGCGTAAAAAAAAAAAAAAAAAACGCAACGCATACGCACTGCAGACGGAGTATGTGTGATACAGGCGTCACACAGAGAACATGAAAGGATACAGATTCGACGGCAATAAAAAAATATATATTATAATGTTTGCCATTCTGTTGTATACATTTTAATTCCTTTAAACATTCTGCCTGATTATAAGACTGAACTGTTAACTGTGACTGCGAACAAGAGGGACAATGTGAGCACTGTGTGGTCAGGCGCTGCCGCTCTTAGCGCAGTCAAAATTAAAGTCCCACCTCAAATGCATCGGCCAAACAGAAAATCTTGGCGGCCGATGCTGATATTTGAAAAATATCGCCTTGCCAATATATCGGTCGACCACAAATTGTTTTAATGAATTCTTTTTGTATTTAATATGTATAAAGTAATTTAACTTTTGTATATTAATACGTAGTGTATGTATTTATGATTTTTATTTCCTGGTATTTTTGTAAAGCTGTAATATAGTAGGGAATTATTCAGAAAAACTATATAAAACTGGAAGCCTCTAATAGAAGTTGAGTTTTAAATTACATTGGTATTTTAATGCTTCTAAGACATCTAATTAGTTTTGGTGTTCGTTTAAGATTTTTTTACATTTAGTACAACATCCTTAAAAAAAATTGACTTTATCACTGACCATATAATTAAATGCATTTCATTTCATTTTTTTTTTTACTTCTCTAAAGGTGAAGGAGAATGGGGCTAATCTTGCCATCTGCCAGTGGGGATTTGATGATGAAGCCAATCACTTACTTCTGCAGAATGAGCTTCCTGCAGTCCGCTGGGTCGGTGGACCTGAGATTGAGGTTTGTAAAAACCATATGGCCAAAAGTTTGGGGTCAAGATCAATTTTCAGCATCATTACTCCAGTTTTCAGAAATCATTCTAAAATGCTGCGTTGCTGCTCAAGAAACATTTCTTATTATCAGCGTGGAAATAACTTGTGCTGCATTTTATAGAAACTGATAACCTTTTTTTTTCTTTGTTGGGAAACTGAACAAACTGTGATTTTATGCAAAGATTGAGATTTAATTTTTTTCAGCTCATAGCCATTGCTACTGGAGGACGTATCGTACCCCGATTCAGTGAGCTGACCCCAGAGAAGTTGGGCAGTGCTGGGCTGGTGAAGGAAATCTGCTTCGGGACCACTAAAGACAGAATGCTGGTTATTGAGGAATGCAAGAACTCCAGAGCTGTGACGATCTTCATCCGTGGCGGGAACAAAATGGTAAAGAGTATTAAGTGCTAAGTTGGGATGTTTTTTTCCCCCGTCAAGATATTAAATCTGTTTTTGTATCGCTGTTGCAATTTTGTCATCTCCTTCGCCTATTCATCTGAATCATTTAGATTATTGAAGAGGCTAAGAGAGCTCTCCATGACGCTGTGTGCGTCATCCGTAACCTCGTGAGGGATAACCGCATTGTGTATGGTGGCGGTGCCTCAGAGATCTCCTGCGCTCTTGCAGTCAACCAGGCAGCTGATAAGGTACGCTACTTTTGGAGTCATATGCACCCTATACACTTTCAGTCCCTGAGGTGCAAGCGGTTTTTTTGTTAAGCCTGTGTTTAAAACATTCTGCTTCTATTCCAGTGCCCCTCTCTGGAACAGTATGCCATGAGAGCGTTCGCTGATGCTCTGGAGGTCATTCCTATGGCACTGGCCGAGAACAGCGGTATGAACCCCATTCAAACAATGGCAGAGGTCAGAGCCCAACAAGTCAAGGAAAACAACCCTGCACTTGGAATTGACTGCCTACATTTATCAACAAATGGTATGAACTTCTTTATTATACATTATTGATATGAAATTGTAAATAAAGATGAAAATACTTTTTATGAAATACAGCAAGTAAAGAATCATATTTTTAGTACTTGTGGAATGTGGGGATATATATACAGGGTTCCCACGCGTCCTGGAAAACCTGGAAATCCTGGAATATTAATAACCAATTTTCCAGTCCTGGAAAACACATGGAAAATGAGAGAAAACATAGATTGTCCTGGAAAAAATCTTGTTGTCCTGAAAAATTATTATTTGTAAATTTTCTTGATCATTAAAGAATTGGCCGACAACTGGTTGAAACAATTAATGTAACAGAAAGCGCTCTGTTCAGGGATGCTGAGTTTTGACACGTGAGCTCACGCTGTTTAAGCTCCCTGTGACGCATGACGCTGTCTCGTGTTGCCGGTTTTCAGGTGCTAGAAATTAAGTGCTCGAATGTTTGCAGCAAATTTTCACTGGTATGGAGGTAATATTTAATTACATGTTATTATTATTGTAAAGTAATTATTTTGATACGCATGTGCCAGGGGTCTGCACGGCGAATTACAGAATGAGTGACGGCATTTGCCTGAGAAAAGGTTATCGATTTGTTAAGTCTATTTTATTTAGAATCGTTGGAACGTCTTGCATCCCCATGACAAATCAGACCCAAATTTCCCAAACCTGTTTTATGAACGATATAGGAAGTGAAAATGAAATGCTGACGTGATGCACAGCGATAATTGCATGTTCATAGTGCAGCACAGACTTGTGAACATGAGGCGGAGGCCGGTAGTATATAATAGTACTTATATAAACGTATATATAAAGGCACGTTTGCTATTGTACTATTGTCTGTTTGCTCTGTTTCACCAACCTAGTAGTTCCAAACAGACGTTTCTCTTAGCAACAAACAGTACAGCGACGTTTCTTTGCTGACTGAATCTTTGAGAAACGTTTCATGACCCATTCATGAAGACCGTCATTTTCTTCATTCCTAAATAAGCGTTTTGAATGAATCGTTTGATAGAGTGACTCCAATGATTCACTCATTAAGACTGTTATTTGCTGCCATCTGCTGGTGGTAATAATTTAATTTTTAAAGCATCTTACCTTTCCTTTCTATTCTAAATTGTATTTATTTTAAAACATTAAATTTGTTGCATTATTTATACAATTGTGATATACTGTTCGTTGATATTTTATTAAAACACTAGATTATTACTAGTGGCTTTATTAAATAAGGAACATTAACACAAGGAACATCCTGTAAAAAATTCAGCTGTTCAAAAAAGAATGTGTCTCCTTCCTTTCCATGACTTGCAAGAAAATAATGGAGAGAGGTCCCCTAATGTACCCAGCTGTGCGGCACTTGAGCTCCCTTAACCCTGTGATCATGGTTGCAAACAGAGCTAATTCAAGAGAAATCTTTCAAAAACTCTTGCAAGTTTTGCTCAATGCTGGTTGGTACACTGCACCTCAGTGTGATGAGGTTCTTGCACAGTACAAAATGTTTTTAATACATTACATTTAGCTGACGCTTTTATCCAAAGCGACTTACAATTGCTATATATGTCAGAGCTCACACGCCTCTGGAGCAACATGGGGTTAAAAGTATAATGCTCACCAAGGCTGCATTTATTTGTTCAAAAAGTGTCAAAAATATTGTGAAATTATTACAATTTAAAATAACTGTTTTCTATTTGAATATATTTTCAAATGTAATTAAATCCTTTAATGGCAAACAAACCTACATTTCCTGCATCATTACTCCAGTCTTCAGAATTCACTCTAATATTCTGGTTTGGTGTTCAAGGAACATTTGTTCTCATTATGATGTTTAAAACCATTTTGCCACTTAATATTTTTTGTGGAAGCTATGATACATCTCCTTTCAAGGATTTTTCATTGAAAAAGTAATTATTTTGTACCTATGTAAAATTCTTCACTGTCACTGTTGATGAATTGAATCTGTTTTTGTTCCATTTTCATGTAATGGGTTCAGTCTTGACACATGACTCATAGAAAAGTATATATTTGCCATTAAATTTGACTTGAATCTTTGCAGACATGAAGCAACAGCATGTGATCGAGACCCTCATTGGAAAGAAACAGCAGATTTCTCTGGCCACTCAAGTAGTCAAGATGATTCTGAAGATCGATGACATCAGGGGCCCCGGCGAGCCTGAAGACTGAGCGTCGTGTAGCTGTTGAAAAGTGCAATGGTCTCAAGAACTTCAAACCTTCGTACTGTTATTTATCATTTGATACAGTTCAATGTAGTACTGAAGTGATCATTAAAAAAAAAATTCTGATTTGTTTCAGTTGTCATTTCCTGAAAGTTACATTTCATGTTTGAATCTCGAGTTCAAACGTGCCATCTTTCAAAAATACACAGAACTACAAAAGTTTTCAAATTAATTTGAAGTCAATGTCATCACATTGATTGATTTTTATCGTCAGACTTTGTCACTGGAGAACCGTCAACTCAGTTATTTTAACCCATTGCAGTTTACATGTGCTTTTTCAACCAGTGGATCAGATCTGTCCTAGCCTCCTCTATATTGGGTTTATCATCTGGATTAATGTCTTCTCTCTTGTGACGGAAGAACCCATGTGTCTGATTTGGGAAGATCTTCACTTGGAAGTCAGTACTGCACTTTTCCTTCAGTCTTGTCTCTAGTGTAGTTTACTTGGTTAAGAGAACAATAAACATTAACTGTGCAAAATCTATGACCTTGAAATAGATTTATTAATACAGAGGGTTCAGAATACATTTACTCCTATTTATTATTTCTTATTATTTCAAACAGTCGTCAGATTTAACTGAACTTGAGCAGTTCTGCAAAGTCCAGATGTGCAAAGATGGTAGAGGCCAGTCTCAACAGACTTAACAAAGGCTGGAATTAAAGCAAAAGGTGATCCTTTTTCCAAATCAATTGTTTGTTTGTTTGTTTGTTTTTTAATTTCTTTCTGACTGGCTGGGGTTAAATCTTTACTTGGATATTTTAAGTTGCACTGACTAAATACAGCTGGATAAAACTGAATCTGTCATCACTTCAGGCTGCAAAGCAACAAAATGTGATACTTGTAAAGTGGATGATTTTTCTCTTTACCAGTTGTAGGCCTATGTATTATTTATTTCTTAAGAAACGCAATGCTCTTAATAATGCATTAATGGATATTTTGTCTATCAAATATGGTAGCTACATCATTTGTAATATCATTTCGTGTATACAATATTTCGTGGGGGGGGGTCAGTTTAGCAAACTGGAATTACCCAACAAACTTTTTTTCTTTTTCTTTTTTTCTTCATCAAAATAAATCTGAAATCATGTCGCTAAACAACACAGACTGCAGATTTCACTGTCTGTCCCTTTTAGCAACGCCCACCTTTAACTGATCAATAACCCGCTTGCTGCTATTCATCATGAGTTAGCATCATAATTTTGGTTCAAAATATATGCATTTATAGTGCTGTGCAGATTTATATCTATTTAAATAAATAATACATAGTGTTTGCAGTTATTTATGAAATATATATTGTTTACATGCATAACGAAGGCTCTGTGACCGCTTTTCTTGACTTTTACTAATTAAACTATTTAAATGGTCCTGTGGTTTGACAAATTAATTTCTAAAAGCCAAATATTTAATGTGTTGCGTCTGATGCATTCATGATAAATCTCGAAATAAACGTCTCGATAGTTTGCCACTAGGGGGCGTGCCCACACCTCATTTTGATTTCAGAGAAAACTCTGGGTCCACTTCAAAACGAGGAAAACGGATTATGAGACACTTAATTTTCTGTCAAACAAACTAAAATTGCTGTTGAGAGATACAAGTCAACACTACATTTTCAGGATCAGCTATATAACAAGGGTAAACAATTTTATAATATTTTTATTATAATGTTATGTAATATACATGTTAAACATTATTGCAATTTATATAGTAAAGTTATTAAAGATTCTTTTGCCCAAAACAATGGTAAAATATTTTGGTATGTTACCTTTCTTGCCGTTTAATAATTTTGCAGGTAAGCCATTAAAAAGCTTATGGTACATTTAAAACTTTTTTGTAGCCATGGATGTGCTTTTAACATAAGCTGGAATTAAAATGACAAAACCTGAGAGATATTTTCTTGAATAAAAATAATAATGAGTAATCATCATTAATAGTGCATTGTAAAAGTAAAGGTTTAATGAAATGCATATAAAAGGCACCGCTGGGATTCGAACCCAGGATCTCCTGTTTACTAGACAGGCGCTTTAACCAACTAAGCCACGGCGCCACGTGCGCACTACGCCTATAACATTATCTGTAATACCCAGGGGAGTTGACACAACCTTTATCTTCGTGATCAATGCAAACTGTGAAAATATTTTGTGATATTTATGTTATGGTTGGTACCGTTCAATCTTCATTTAAGGTTTCAATTAAAGTGTTGAATCCATCATGGAAAAACAAAAAAAAGTTTCAGAAAATCAATTCACTATCATCGCGTCGAATACTTGATCAGAATGATAGGTCTAATAACATCAACGAGTGCGTTTATTTCTAATCTATCATTACCCTTCTCTGGTTGATTGATTGCACAACATCACTTTAATTAAAACCACCGATCAGATAAATACTAGTCACGAAAACCAAGACACTCCAGAAGAAGACTGGAGGAGCTTGAACCCTCTTTAGATCATATATCACAGATAAATCAGGGTTAATTAGTTCCCATTAAGACGTCTTAATGGGAATGGAAACTTGTTTCCACCTAAGCGCAATAATAATAATAATAATAATTGTACAATTACAACAAAAGTCAGACATAAAGTCAAAATTATAAGACATTAAGCTGCATTAGTGAGATATTAAATTACATTGTGAAATTTAAAGTCAAAATTGGGAGAACAGGTTGTAATTGTGAGAAAATAATAATTAATTGCTATTAGGTACATTTTAGGCAGATGTGAATTTCATATTGCAATGATAAAATAGACAAAAACTCACAAGGACATTATAAAGGTATAAAACACTTATTTACGATTAAATTTAGGTGTCAGATTGCGTTTATTATTATTACGTTTTTGTTTTTTTTATCTAATCTGCTCGAAAAATTCTGTGGTTATAATTCATTTCAAAATAGGACTTCAGATGTACCAAAAGACTCCATGACTCAAAATTTAACCACAAGGCATCTTTCCATACTTTTTTTTACGCATTCGGCTGACAATTTTTCCAAAACGACTTACATTGCATTGAATGTATACATTTGTATACAGATGTATACATTTTATCCGTTCATGCAATCCCTGTGAATTGAATTTATGACCTTGGCATTGCTATCAGCATGCTTTTACTCTTGGTGCTATATTGAGAAAAATGCATTCCTGTAGCTCAATGTTCTTCTGTCAGACATGGCGACACACAGCTTTACCGCTGTGAGCTGGCTTAGGTCAAAGCGCCCATCCTGCTGGTGGATCCGCTTACAGGGATAAACCCACAGGATAAGTGGCTGATATATACGCTAAACCCAAATACAGCAGCACAGCAGGTACTTGTATTCAATTAGGAAACCCAGAGAGCTGGACAGTATGAACATTTATTTCTGGAAATGAATTACAAAGTCATCAAATACCAGTGATCCACCTGATTCTAGTAAACAAGTTTGCAGTCTGATTATACTTCTCTCAACAACAAGACACAGGGCTATGGATTATTATTATAATAGTGGAATAATGTCTGTTATTCTGCTAAAGGATAACAAGACGAGGTTAAAATCTATTGCTGTGTCTGATTATTACAACTTGACCCTTACAGACCAGTTTGGCATTTATATGTACATGAAATTAACATGAATTTTGGATGAGAAATGTCAAACAAACCAGAACTCTGAAGAAAACATAGCATCACATGTGAAGTCCATAACAGGAAATGACATAGTGCCAAACACCTTCAAGATCTGGCTTAAAGGGACAGTTTACCCAAAAATTAAGATTCAGAGTGACTCACCCTCATGTCATTCCATATGCTGAACACAAAAGATGATGTTTGTATGTTATCCATACACTGAAAGTCAATGGGGTCCAAAACTTTTGTTTGGACCCCATTGACTGTTATTGTACAGACAAACAAAAACCAAAATATTTAAAATATCAAACCGGCTTGGAACAAAATAAGGGTGAGAAATTGATTTAATACCCCTTTATCTACAACTTTTTAAATTTAAATACATAGTGGATGTCTAAACTCATAGAACTGCTGTTCATGTTTCATTAGACATTAAACATAAGATGTAAATGTGCTTTAGCCCTTTGCTGGTGAAACAAAATGAGAGACACACAGATCAGATCAAGATTGGATCAAGCGAGGCTTTGCCATTTTAATAAATAAGTTAAAAATAAGCATAAGCACAACTAATAAAGGATGGAGAAGCAGGAACTATGTGTCCCCTAATCTCTGGCGTCCCCTTTTCTCCCTTTGCAGTCAGCAGCGGAGGACCGGTGTTATTGTAGAGCAGTAATATACGCCCTTTTACGAGTGCAATGCTTGTCAACATCATCGTCAAGATTACAATCATTATCCACTACAACATCACTAGTATCAGCACAAATGCATTATTAAATTAGTAAATGTGAATGAAAAAAAAGGGACAGGGACGTTTTTAACTTTTTTCATGAGTTCCTCTATTTCATTTAGTCTCCTTTTCAAGGAAACACGCACGCATAAAACATGACTTCCTGTGAAGAGAATGAAGGGATATAGAAGAATGTCACAGAGAGGACATTGTGGCGAAACATGAAGAGTATTATGTGCTCTACAGGATGATTACAGTGCAATGAGTCAGATGTATGAGCAAAAAGGTTGTCTGTATTCGTTTTTATGCCAATCTTCAGACCAAATAACAAACTTTCATTCTACAATTTAAGCCTAAAAAGGAGTTTTCTTCTTAAAGAAGCACTGGCCTACAGTTTAAAAGCTTCAACAGTATTAGTATTACTTGTCACACCTGTAAACGTGTCTCCTAAACTGTAAAGAAGTTACAAATACTCAGCTGCAGCGTCTCACGTGTTCCAGAACGTATTCTGGGAAGTGCAAACTACAGACTTGCAGTCCGTCCAGTTTGCAAGGCATCCTTGGATACTCGTCCTCTTTCCATTTGTTCTCCTCAGGGTCAAATGTGAGGATAGAGTCGCTGTAATGACCGTTGTAGCAAAGTCCTCCAAGCACCATGATCTGTTTGTCCAACACTGCCACTCCATGTCCACTGCGTCCTATAGGCATAGAGGCCAAAATAGTCCACTCGTCGGTCTCTGGGTCGTACAGTTCCGTCGAAGGGCAGCCCTGGGACTCGAAAGAGGCACGCAATATCACACACACTCCACCGAACACGTACAGCTTCCCATTGTGGGAGATCATCTTATGGAAGCAACGAGCGTAGTTCATTTTTGACTTGTTTTCCCAGCAGTTAGTGAGGATAGGCGAGCGCCGCATACGTTGTTCGGACGTTCCCTCGCGTCCTGGGTCAAAAACGCATACTTGTTTTGAGGTGGAAGAGGAGGTGATGCCGCCAGTGATATACAACTTCCCGTTGAGCACGGTTCCTTCGTGACCGTACTTGTTTACAGGATACGGGTCTACAAACTCCCACTTGTCCTCGACAATGTCATAACGCTCCGTAGAATAGAACGTCTCATCGCGAGTTCGGCCTGCGACGGCATAAATATACTTCCCGATGACGCCGACAGCAAACTCCGATCTGGGAACGGACATGTCGGCCATGCGTAGCCAGGAGTTCTGTCTGGGATCGTAGCGGTAGACCTTTGAAGAAGCATGGAATTCTCCATCCGGGCCTAGTTCTTCACCACCCAACAGGAAAGCAAAGTTGTTGACGATGGCCAGGCAATCGGGGCGAAGCGGCACCTGTGGCCCTTCTAACTCCCACCACACTTTAGGCCGGTGCAGGAGGAGGATCTTGCTATTGACCATGCTGTGGCCAATCATTCCACGGAATACAGCAGTCTGGGGTCTCACAGATCTGATGCGGTTGGACTTGGTTTCCGCCAGCGGTTGTTCATTCACTAGATGGAAGTAGCTGAGCGCCTGGTCTACTTCTAGTCTCAGTTGGCGGGAATAACGGTAGAACTCTGATGTCTTCACCTGTGCAAGGAGGAAGGAACAGATAAAGGTCACTTTATAAATACACCACTGTTCAAATGTTTGGGGTTAGAAAGAAGTTTTTTGAAAGGAGTCTCTTATGCTCACAAAAGTTGGATTTGATTGATCAAAAATGCAGTAAGAACAGTAATATTGTAACATTATTACATCTTAAAATTAGAACTGGATATGGAGTTTGATACTTTTTAGGCACCGATCAAATTGCCTCGATAGCGAGTGTTGAAAAATGTCTTGATGTTTGTTAACCAATTTTGATACCTAAGTAGTGATGTCCGATTCGTGAACGAATCGTTCAATTTAACCGGCTCTTCTTAGTGAACCGGTTGAACCAGTTCACCAAATCGAACTGAATCGTTTTAAACGGTTCACGTCTCCAATAAGCATTAATCCACAAATTACTTAAGATGTTAACTTTTTTAACGTGACTGACACTCCCTCTGAGTCAGAATAAACCAATATCCCTGAGTAATTCATTTACTCAAACAGTACACTGACTGAACTGCTGTGAAGACCGAACTGAAGATGAACACTGAGCCGGGCCAGATGACGAACGAACACGCCCTCTGCTGGAGCAGTTTCTTTCGGGCGCGTCCGATTTGAGAACCGATGAACTGATGCTACTGCGCATGCGTGTAAAGTATTTCGGAAAGTGTGATATAAGATCTATATACATTTTTATTACTATTATTATTTTTTAAGATGAAAGTTTCTAATCTGTATATTGTAGATTATGTATAGACCAGAGGGGGTTTCAGGGAAGTTGGACAATAATTAAGAACTCTAAAGACTCTATGTTTAATAGGAATAAGGGATGATTTATGAAATATGTGTACTGTATTTATAGTTAATGATGACACATTCACAAATTGAGTTTGTAGTAAACAGAACATGAACACGAGTAGAGCCGCTGATTATACTGAACTGCAGCACGTGCCGGTTAGAGTGATTTTCGTTCTCGAGTCAAGAACCGGTTGCATCGGTTTTCGGATCATCAGTATACTGAACCAAAACCGTTTCTTTCGGACGTGTCCGTTTTGAGAACAGAGGAGCTGATGATACTGTGCATGTGTGATTCAGCGTGAAGCCGATCAACTCACAGCGCGTCTGAACCGAACTGTTTCTTTTGGTATTTGATTCTGAACTGATTCTGTGCTAATGTTATGAGCGCGGGTAAACCGAGGGCTTGAATGAAGGGGCAATCTGGCGAAACGTAAGTTCATTTAATAACAAATACATCGCAATGGTTTATGTATAGTGGAACTTTTCATGATTATGAGGTTTTTAACTGACTAAAGTTATGATTACTGACTTTATATATTTGAATGTTTGATAGACGTGACGCCATTACGTCATCGCCAATGACGTCATTACGTCGAACGTAAAAGAACCGGTGAACCGTTTTTTTCAACCAGTTTATTGAATCGAACCGTCCGAAAGAACCGGTTCGCGGAAAAGAATCGAACTTCCCATCACTATACCTAAGGGGTTAAGGCCCATTCACACCAAGAACGATAACTATAAAGATAGCGATATTAGCGTCCACACCAGTGAAAGATATCATCTGTTTATTCTGGAGCACGCTCGTCTACCACTTTAAATTCTCCAGCTCATTAAAGCAGGATGGATACTGATTGGCTATCAATATTTTTATCGTTCATCAGCTGGAAAAAATCATTCAGAAAGTTATTCCAACAATATAGTTTCTCTGTGCCTTTATCATTATAGTTGTGGTGTGGACCCTGCTATTCTTTAATACCGAGAACGATTTTTAGAAATATATCTTTGTTGTTATTTTTATAGTTATCATAATTGGTGTGAACGGGCCTTTAATCTCAAGAGTCAGTGAGCCAATAAGCATGCAGCATGCTTTATCTGCCTAGTCTCAGCCTCAAATGTCACATTAAACGTCTGATGCATATGGTACACAAAAGTGGAAACAATTCAGGAGTGTCGAAGTCGTCGTCGGATTGGTTGAATTCTACAGGATTTCCGGGAGACTTTGTTTTTGCGTTCTTTAACGTTCCGCCTAGAAACAAAGATGACGTGCCGCCAAACCCCCTCACGAAAGAAGAAAGCCATCTTGTTTACAACTGTGACACGAGCGCTTATCAGGAGCAATTAAATGCTGGATTTTCAAAAGTATATGAAATAGTTCATGGGATAAAATCTTTAAAATATATTTGTGTGAGTTTTACTCACTGGTCTGTTATTGTGGCGACATTTCCACGGCTCGAAACTTGACGATGAACAAAACAAACTGTGATTGGTTGTTTGACATGTCAGTCAAACGGCATCATGGGGGGGGGGGGGCACTGGCCAGTGAAAGGTGCCATGAATTCCAGACCTTCAGCCGTAAATCTGAAGGTCTGGCTACGTGAGACTATTATCTGCCTAAATCAGTGATTAGCTCTGGTGAGGCACCAAGGAAAAAGCATCTGTGATCATTCATGCACACTGTAGCATCATGCTACAAAAGACAATTTATATAACTTATACTATGATTTAACTCACATTAAACCACCAGATTGTTTGTAATAACTTCCGATTGCGATCTAATGAGGGTTTTATCAAATGGAAGTCAAATAATGTTGCAGAAAAATGTTATTTGTAACTTTTTATATTAAGATAATCGCTACATCTGCTTAGCATTTCTCATGTAAACGCACTGTATTGTTATAAAAAATAAGCAGAATCTCATTAAAAATCACATACAAATCATAATCACATGTTTATTAGTTTCATGTTTCATCCCTGTAAATGTTTTCTGGAAGTGTAATGCACGTTCGCCATCAGAAGAGACAGGGCGAGTAATGAACACCTAATATGGTTGAAATATGAACAGCATATAAGCTTTAGCGATCATGAAAGAGAAAACGCTAGAAGCAGTTAATGCTCTGCTTAATGCTTTGCACTGATTTATTGTGTTGGTTAAATTTTGTTCCTTTGTGCAGTGGCTCAGGAGATGAGTCTTTGAGCCTGTAGAAACCTAAACAAAATGGAAAAAATGTGTAACGTAATCTTGTTAAAATGGATTCCTTAAAATTGATATCGAAAAATGTATTGTTCAGGAACATCAAAGTCAAGGTATCAGTATGGAAAAATTTTGAACAATACCCTGCCCTACTTAAAATAACTTTTTTCTATGCAAATCTTTGAGAACAAATGGAGGAAATGGTTAATAACATCTTTTGTGGTTTAGATAATTGCATTTGTAAGTGTATATAATAATTGTATACTGACAATGTACTGGTGAAAGGACAAACGTTTTATGTGTAATATATGCCAATCTTTGTAATTCCTAGGTATAACCTTTTATTGATATCTCAAAAATGCTTCAAAATTCTTCTTATTAGAAAAAATTCTGTTCTCCAAATAAAACCTCATGCAGAAAAACAAGAAATTATATCATAGAGAGTACCCCTGCAGATGCTCATGACTGGGTTTTTATAATATTCTTAAAATATCATATCATATTAAGGCAAGGTTAGTTCAGCAATTCACGAATAATTCATGAAATGATATTTATGAACTAACAATTCATGGCCATTTTTAAATATAATACATAATACATTTCACCTAGAAAAAGACAATTAAAAACATTTTATACACATAAAAACATTTAGACCACTATATTTCTTGAAAATAGTATAAATGTTCTCCAAAACCATATGAAATCAACATGAATACAAAGGCTTGGCACATCCAAGATTTTTAAATGATTTCTCCTTTTTGCTGTGTACACAATGACGCATAAGTAACAAGGAAGCACTTTTACCTTCTCAAAGATATTGGCAGGAGTCATGAGGCAAAAGCGCAGGTTCTGCATGACCGCATCCGTATGTCTCCAGCGCCGCCGGTCATGTCTCAGCCAGCCCTGCACTGCCTCGTACAGCTCAATTTCCGGAAAACGACTTAGTTGGTCACTATCCAGATATGCCATCAACTTCTCCAAACTCAGATAAGACAGGAAGTCTGGTCGTGCCATCAAGGGCACAAAGTTCTCCAGCAGAAACGCATCAAGCTGCTCCTGCACGCCTTCCACGCCGACACTAAAGTCCTCCAGTAAGCGCATGACCTCAGCACAGTTCTCCAAGCAGATTTTGGCCAGCAGGAACGAGCAGCAGAACTCTACAGCCTCGGTGAGTTGCACGTACATGGCGGCCTGCAGGATCTCCTGTACCGTGATCATGCTCAACTCTAAAGAACCGTAGTACATGAAGCGAAGGACGTGACCAAACCCAGCTGCCGTCAGCCCCTTCATGTGAATCTTATCCTGGTCACGTTCCCGCATATCGGCCGTGAACATGACCCGGAAATAGTCGCTTTGCGTTGCTAACAGAGCCTTGTGTGCTTGGAAGTGGTGCTCCTCGATGAGTAGAGTGACATCGAGCAGCAGTCGCTCCTCATACAAGGCTCTGAAGCCTGACGACACGCTGCCGTCATGCACTTGGGAAAGGTACACCTCCACATCCCCTGCCATTAGGCACCTGCAGAGACACAGAAGCTCAAATAAATGACTTGTCAAGTAGAGTCGATACATCCCATTCAGCTGGTCAGCTCTGCAAGGCTGAGAAGACCATAACTGTGATGGAGAGACAGATGTTTTACTGCTTTTTTTCCTTAAGTATTTGATAGAAATAAGACTGATTTGTCTCATCTCGGAGTTCAGTATCAATCAACGGGATGGGAAAAGCCTCTTAAAGGGACAGTTCACCCAAAAATATGTTGAAAAAATTCTCAGTGTTTTTTGACCATAAAATGAAATTTAGTGGGGTCCACTGTTGTTTTGGACAACATTAACATTATTTGATAGACAAAAACAGAAAGAAGCAAGTCATAAAAGTTTGGAATGACTTGGAAATTAGTAGTCAGATAAAGACATGCCAAGACAAGAAATTTGTTTTATTCTGCATAAATACATTCAATTGATTAAAAGTGACATTTATACATATGACAATATATCTCTATTTCAAATAAATGCTGTTCTTTTTTAACTTTCTGTTTATCACAGAAGCCTGAGAAAAATGGATCTCCGTTTCCACAAAAATATAAAGCAGCACAATTGTTTTAAACATTAATAAAAAAGTTTAAAAATCATGTGAGACTGAAGACTACAGTAATGGCTACTAAAATTTCAGATTTGTCATCAGAGGAATAAATTACATTTTAAAATATTTACAAAACAATTAAATTTGAATATTTCACAATATTACTGTTTTTATTGTAATTTTGATCACATAAGCTTTGGTGAGTATCAGAGATTTCTTAAAAAAAAAAAAAAAAATCATACCGAATTTTTTGAATGTACCATAAACAATGAGAGGATTTTCTATTTTTGGGTAAACGATCCCTTTAAAACAAGATAAAATTATGCATATCTTTAATTACATGCTCATTGAACTAAACAGCATCTCCTCAAGCTCTTTATCAACCAAATCATCTGAGATATTTGTATTTGAGTGAATAACAGATGGTGAGAGAAACATGCCAGACTTTAATAAAGCCTCAGGAAGGAGTTCAAGAACTTCCACACCTCAGCAGTTCAGTTTCTGCTGCTGAAAGCTAAACTCTATCTCGAAGCTCCCCCACACACACTCCCCTTCTACTGCACACGTATACACACACAGCACACTCACCTCTGATTGGCCACGGGCATGTCACGGGGGGTGTCCGAGCCAATCAGAGGACAGTACCTCTTGTGTCCGAAGGAAATTTAATTCTGAAGATATTCACCTAAATGACAAATTGAACAAGCCCCAATCATTAAAATAACGTGAGAATTACCAACAGACTAAAATCCTTAAAAATGCACCAACAACTCAATGTCCCACTGTGTGCAACAATTAAATGGTGGTCAAATTTGACAGAATACTTTGACAACATATATCCCTCCTTGCACATTAAAACTACACCATATTTGTGCAAAACAACAGCCTCTTATTGTTCAATCATTTCTAATATAATAAAGTGATGAAATACACTTAAAGACACTGTATCCTCAACAGGATACGTGGCTTGCAGAAAAGCAGAGGGTGAAGATTTTGTGATATTACCTTTTCGAGGCTTCCTGGCCAACTGTCGGCTTCACTGCGCTGAAGGGACGCTCACATTTCCTCTGCTTGTACTTGCCCTGCTCTAAAATGAGATGACATCCACATGCTGGTAAATAGACAGATATTCTTTCATTTCTGCGTTGTTATTATTATTTAATTCACCCGTTGTTAACACACATTTGAAAATGTTCTGCTAAAGAGTTAAAAGGGACATATCAAATGTTACACGTTCAGAAAACAAAGCAACATCTGATATAGTGTATAAAAATGTTAGATTTTTTTTATTTATTGTGAGGCTGAGCAAATGCATATATGTCAGGGATTCTTTGATGTACACTAAACAGTATAAGAGCTACAATCACAAAACAGTAGACAGGTCAGAGAACTTTTTATTCATCATAGAATCCTGAAAATTATGTATCATGGTTTCTTCCTCAAATATATATTAAGCACGTTTTCAGTATTGATTGATTAATTGATTGATCAGCATATTAGAATGATTTCTGAAGGATCATGTGACACTGAAGAATGAAGTAATGATGCTGAAAATTTAGCTTTGCATTACAGGAATAAATTAAGTTTTAAATTATATTAAAACAGAAAACTGATATTTTATGTTATAGATTTTACTGTATTTCTAATAATTAAATAAACGCAACAATATTTTTTGACTGACACTGTGGTAAACTTCTCTGTGATGACTAGTAACGTTAAGTTTGTAAGAAAAGTTTGTTCTAGTAAATAATGAACGTTTAACTGTCACAGTAACTTAATGACAAATGGATTTTGTTTTAGCAGTGTTAAACCTTACATTAGACTCTAGCGTGGTTTTAAATCCTCTAAACTTCACAGACCCTCACTGAACGAGACACAAAAACAACGCTTGACTGATTCCAAGAAAAGCCCGTGTTATGGGCTTCTTAATGACATGTTTTGATTTTGCAGTTAATTGTTGCTAGTGTTTTGTTTCTTAAATCTTTAATACCTATTTACAAGCACTGGACATAAACACTTGCGGGGGAATCTTGAAATCTAGTGAGCTGTCCATATAGACAGCATTTACAGTCACTGAATCCTAAAGCGAATATGATGCCTAAACATGCTGTCTTCCTAGGGAGCTCACTGGGTCAATATGATAGACACAGACAGAAATGGTAACCGCTGACACGTCCCAACGAATGTCAACCCATTATTCTGATGTTGTCGGCTACGGTAAGTTAAAATGACTCCGCTATTAAGCAGGACAAGGTTGAGTGGGAAATGAAACGAGTCCAGTTGGGTTTTACCTCTGCGATGCGCCTCCACACAGCCCCGCTTCGACCAGGGAGCCCGAGGTCCTTCAGACATGGAGCGCTGCTGTCAGACAAACTCCAGAGAAATTATATATGATATCTCATTATCGACGGAGATATGCTGCCCACTGACGTCTTAAGGTGACAATAAACTTGTGTTATTTAGAGTGAATCCCTAAATGTTGTTTGTCTATAGCCTCCACGGCGATCGTAGACGCCATGTTATTGTCTGCACTGACGTCATTTCCCGAACATTGTCGGTCGGACGGAAATGTAGAGTTTGTGTGTCAATATTCTCTACCTACACGTTACAAAATGTTTTAGTTCACTGTCACAAATGTGAAAACTGCTTCGAGCACATAAACCATGACATATATTATGATTTAACTTTTACTTTCCTTATGAATCCTTATTAACGTGGGAACCTCCTGTTTTATTATATTATATTATATTATATTATATTATATTATATTATATTATATTATATTATATTATATTATATTATATTACATTGTATTGTGTTGTATTGTATTATATTATATTATAGTATTATGTTATATTATATTGTTTTATATTATATTATATGGTATTATATAATTTTTTTTATTGATCCCTCCAGTGCAATTAAGTTGCAAATTGCAAAAACAGGTCAACACTGTATGGTGCACACTCACAGTACAGTTTTATACATATTACAATAACTGCAGAGAGGAAAACAAAGGCAAAACACTATAAACAAGACGTATGTTTGCACTGTCCACATTAAAGTTTCTAAATAATGTTTTAGTATGTGTAGTTGACTTTAATATTTACGTCAGCATAGGAACATCAAAAGAATATGTTTAGACTGATTACACAGTAATATATGAGGGAGCCCATAAGACTTCTGATACTATAAAAAAGATTTGGACAGACAGACAGACAGACAGATCTTCAAGAATCAGCTAAAAATACATTACAATTCATACACTTCATACAATATTCAATATTAAGTTGAACAATATTCATTTATAAGTTGCTTTGGATAAACGCGTCTGCTCAAAATGTAAATATAAAAACTACAAATCACGGAACGTCATAACCCTAAGACGGACCCTGGTCTCATTCGCGTCAATCCGTGTTCAATTTGTAGACGTTTATCAAATTGTGTTGGTGATTATGTTGGTGTTTCAAATTAGTTTATATTAATTATAATCTACAATGCATTTTCTGGTCTGTTTCTCCTTCTTCGGGTTTTCTAGAAACTGATTGCATCATCCCATTCCTACAGGACGGTGTTAAGTAAAGTAGTTTAGAATTATTTGTTTTATATTATGGTTTTATGCAGTGTAATAGTGAAACATAGAACAATATCTATATGTAAATATCCAACACTTAAAAGTAATTTAACGGGATATGTTTTAAAACCACACGTGTATTTGTAAAAAACGGTCAGGCGTTTGCTCGGTCATACTTCCATTCCTTTTCTATCAAGATGGCGGGCGACGAGTCTGGAACAACGTTGAGTCAGCCTCATCTCTCTAAACAAGACCTTAGTAGATTAGTAAGTCTTCATCTTTTGTTCGTATTTGTAATATAACATGTTCTAAAAGTACTAGCTGTATCGAGAGTTCGAGTTGGTTGTGTACTCTCTGATGATAGCAGGCGTGTCTTTTAGCTGTACCGGTGAAAGCTCACCACATGATTCATTCGGGGATGGAGAAGGACCCCGTGTAGAAATTGTGTGAAAATGTTGTGAAACCCAAATGTCATTCTGTTTAATATAGTTCCAGTTATGTACTACATTGTTTAGATAGTACTAACCTGGCATGCTTCTAATCAAATTATTTCTGTTCGTCTGACGTTTAATGTGATGTACTCGACAGTGCCCATAATGCAAGCGGTCTTAACAAATAATCTTTTCAGCTAACTTGTATTTATTTCTGTTACTGTGACTTATATAGTACTTGAAAGTAACAATAGTTTTAAAACAATAATTGCAAGCTACACTCTGAATCTAAAGCTAGTTATAGCAATTTTTAGATTCAATTAAAGCTTGCAACAGCAACATGCAGCTTCTATTTTTTATTCTATGGGGAAAACGTATTTTTCTTTAAGAGAGGCTGTTACACATTGTGAAGAAATCTGTAGTATTTATTTCTGGCAGTTGTCACTGATTGATTTACATATTTTAATGCTTGTCACTTGCTGATGTTTTTTGATGTTGGTATGTTTTTCTTAAAGGTGCTGTACGTACGATTTCGACTCCACTTAAGCATAAAAATACCTTAATATGTTTGCAGATATTTAAGAAACATGCTAAGTTAAAATACTTATTTATCTGAGAAACAGATCAATTTCATTTTTTTGTTGTTCATTAAAATGAGGTTGTCTATGTAGTAGATTGTGTTTAACACACAAAAGAGTGACGATCAGGTCAACACCGAGAAGTATAGAAATTCTACATTGATTAAAAAAGCTGTGCTGGTATTGTGCTCAGAATTTTCGGTATCGGTTCTGAATAAATGGTATCGTTGCATATCTAGTTAATATCGAAAGTTGGAACTGAGTTATTTAATGAGCTAACGTGAGACATAAGAATTGTATTTTTTTAACAAAGATTAATAACTTCGGTAGCAAATGTAGCTATTGGTCATTGTGAATCTTAATGCATTAACTAAGGTTAAAGGGATAGTTAACCCAAAAATCAAAATTATATTATTAATAACTCACCCTCATATCGTTCCAAACCCGTAAGACCTCCGTTTATCTTTGGAACACAGTTTAAAATATTTTAGATTTAGTCCAAGAGCTCTCAGTCCCTCCATTGAAACTGTGTGTACGGTCTACTGTCCATGTCCAGAAAGATAAGAAACACATCATCAAAGTAGTCCATGTGACATCATAGGGTCAGCAAAACTATAAATAAAAATAGCAAAAACTACGACTTCATTCATCATTGTCTTCTCTTCCGTGTCTGTTGTGAGAGAGTTCAAAAACAAGCAGTTTGTGATATCTGGTTCGCGAACGAATCATTCGATGAAACGAATCATTTGTTCATTATCTGGCTCGGCTCGGTGTTCATCTTCAGTTCTCTCTTCACAGCAGTTCAGTCAGTGAACTGTTTGAGTAAATTAATTACTCTGGGATATTGGTTTGTTTGAACTCAGAGGGAGTGTCAGCCACATTAAAAAAGTTAACCGCTTAAGTCATCTGTGGATTAATGTGTATTGGAGACGTGAACCGTTTAAAACGATTCCGTTCGATTTTGGTGAACTGGTTCAAAAAGATCCGGTTACATCGAATGATTCGTTCGCGAACCGGATATGACAAACTGCTTTGTTTTGAACTCTCTCACAACAGACACTAGGGCTGAAACGATTCCTCGAGTAACTCGATTACAAAAAATGATCGAGGCAAATTCCTCTGCCTCGAAGCCTCTTTTAATTTATTTTAAATCTCACGTCAGGGTCTTTCACAATGTTTTTTTTTTAATGTGACACAACGCGTTTATGTCACCCACAAAGAGGAAGGAGACACAAGCGCTGCGTCCGAAATCGTCAGCTGTTTTGATTTGAGGGCGCGGGCAAACGTAAAGAGAACGTCGTGGCGTGTGTCCATTGCAAGATAGAGCTGGCATACCACAACTAGGGCCCTATGATTTTCGCGATGCAGAAAACGCGGAGGGAATCGCAGAATCCAGTCATAAAAACGGAATTTACAGTTTAACGCGGAATGGCACAGAATTTGCCGGTTAATAAGTCCGGTTAAAGACTATTGTTCAGCAGAATGTACATAGCCTACTACAAAAAAAAAAATTCAAACATTATTTTTTTTAAGGTTTAATCACACAACATTTCTTACATGTTTTATTTTTAATAGTAAATCCCCTTTGTTTACCAAAAAGTTAAGTTAATTTTCAATAATTAAAAGATAAATTAAATCAATGTTTTATGTGTTTATTGTTTAATGTGCATCTCAGAAAATGCTTTATTTAAAACCCCAACTGAATGGCACTTAATTCATCTGTCAACTTTATTGTCATTGTTCACAGTACAAGTACAGACAGAGAAACAATGGGTAATAATTAAATGTTTATTTTTGATGTATGCATTTAAAAAAAAAACTTAGCTGTTCATTTTAAGAGACCCAGGAGTCTTATTTTCTCTTGCATAATTAATATTACACTTTAAGCAAAAACACATTTTATCCAATTAATCGATGGAATTGTAGGGTAGAATACTCGATTACTAAAATATTCGATAGCTACAGCCCTAACAGACACTGAAGAGAAGACAATTCTGTATAAAGTCGTGGATTTTTGCTATATTTTGAGAAAAGTGTATTTTCGATGCTTCAAAATATTCTAACTGACCCTCTGATGTCACATGGACTACTTTGATGATGTTTTTCTTACCTTTCTGGACATGGACCGTAGACCGTACACACAGCTTCAATGGAGGGACTGAGAGCTCTCGGACTACATCTAAAATATCTTAAACTGTGTTCCGAAGATAAATGGAGGTCTTACTGGTTTGGAACGACATGAGGGTGACTTATTAATGACACAATTTTGATTTTTCGATGAACTAACCCTTTAACTAATGAGGTCTTATTGTAAAGTGATACTTAATGGTTTTTATAGTTCTTTTGCACTTTAATCTGTGTAAAACTTGTAACTTTATATATTTTTCTGTATTGATTTATTGTACTCAATACCACGACTTAGGTGCCCTTGAGCAAGGTACCGAACCCCCAACTGCTCCCCGGGCGCCGCAGCATAAATGGCTGCCCACTGCTCCGGGTGTGTGCTCACAGTGTGTGTGTGTGTTCACTGCTCTGTGTGTGTGCATTTCGGATGGGTTAAATGCAGAGCACAAATTCTGAGTATTCACTTCACTTCACTTTATTTAAATGTTCAGTTATTTTTGTTATAAGAAAACAGTAATTAATCCTGTTATACTGTATTATGACAACTTTCTGAAACTTAATTTCAATACCGTGATGAAAGCATCAGCAATTAATCGCAACATGAAAATTGGATATCCCTAACTGTCAATTTTATATACTGCACCTTTGAAGTTACACATGAAGCAGCTTGCCATACACTTCCTTTTCTTGATGATTAGCATTAACAAATTTGTTTTGCCTTCTAGGATGTGAGGAAACTAACTCCTCTGTCCCAAGAGATCATCAGCAGACAAGCCACAATAAACATAGGTGAGATTTATTTTTACTGTTTTGTGCAAAGCGCAGCTTTCCATACAATCAAATGTCACATGGAATTAATTATACCAATTTATTTGTCTCTAGGAACTATTGGTCATGTAGCCCACGGAAAATCAACAGTGGTGAAAGCGATCTCTGGAGTTCATACTGTCAGATTCAAAAATGAACTGGAGAGAAACATTACAATCAAGTTGGGTTATGCTAATGCTAAGGTAATGGCATTGTAAACAGATCTCTTTCAAATAATTTTGGCAAGCTACACTCTGAGTCAGAAGCTAGTAATAGCTATTATTTGATTCAATTTAAGCTTGCAATAGCAAATTATAGCATCCCTTTTCAGGAAAATTTTTTGTTGTTTCTTCCTCTAAGAGAGGCTGTTACAAATTATTACTTTTGAATAAATGTGAAGTATTTATTTCTTGTATTTTTTGCTTAAAGTTTATATCTTTTGTATTAAATACCATATTTAGGTGTATAAATTGGATGATCCAAGTTGTCCACGGCCAGAGTGTTACAGGTCATGTGGCAGCAGCACACCTGATGAGTTCCCCACAGACATTCCTGGCACCAAAGGCAACTTCAAATTAGTCCGGTATGTTGGTTATATATATGTTAGGGATGTGTATTGGCAACTAAGTCATGATACGATACGTATTCCGATACAGAGGCCACAATATGATACATATCACAATACATGACTGCACTAATTTGTCACCTCAGCAGAATTTAGTAAAACAGCTGTTAATTAAACGTTGCATACTATAGGGCCGTTGCTAACTATAGGCAGAGCATAGAACTCATTTTTAACCTGATAGTTTTTTATTCTTACATTTACTATAATAAAATTTATTATTAGGCCTGAGATTATTGATGTCAGAGAATAAATGCATGGATACACAACATTTATTAATATTCCTAAACCGTCTCAAGGTATAATTTTCATTAAGCAAGTAAGAGGTTTTGGGTTCTAATTCGTCCTCGCATCATTTTTTTCCCTCCCCTAAGATGTTAATCAGTGAACATATATCAAGAGCAGGGACATGTTTGGGTGTATTTTGTTTTGTGATTTATCCAGAATGAACAGATATTCTCTGCACATCATTAAGCAATAAGCGCTCTGGTGTGAAGACAAGCCATAAGAGAACATTCCGTCACTAATAACATCACAATGTACACTCAGCAGGATTTCAAAAACAACAGATTCGAGCACCAGATTGCATCTTATTTAACAGAAAGGAATGTTTTAATCTGCATTAGGTATGTATGTGCCGCGAGATGTTTCAAACAAAGACTATAGAATACCTTAAAGGGGCTTTGGTTTCAAAAAAGTGGTGGGGACAATATCGACCCTGGCAAAAAGTGGTGGGAACATGTCCCACCCGTAAATTACGAATAGGTTTGGCATAGGTTTCGTGTCAACCTCTCTCTCTCTTTCGTAAATGAACACTTGATGAATTGCACTTTTCTGAGAATAAAATATATCAAAGTGGAGATGCTTAACGGTGTTTTCATGAAAGCGTGAGCACATGGTTGCCAGGTTGACAAAAATAAGTATCACACCTATAAAATAATTCCATATTGTGCCAGTGTGAAGCTCTGTGTTGGGGATTACGTCTCTTTATATCAGACAACCTGATTAGGTTCCTCCACGGCCAGATTAAACCTAGTTGTAGCCTATATATTATATTCTTCATTATTTTTTTTTAGAAACCTTGCACTTTTTTAATTCTGTTTTAAACGCTGTTCTTGTATTCAAATAAAGCATGGTCCAACTGCTGCACATGTGCCGCAATATCGACATGAAATGTCGCTGTATCGATATCCATTTTGCCAGATTTCTGTGATACATCGTCGTATTGTTCTATCAAACACAGCCCTTATATACAGTACAGACCAAAAGTTTGGACACCTTCTCATTCAAAGAGTTTTCTTTATTTTCATGATTATGAAAATTGTAGATTCACACTGAAGGCATCAAAACTATGAATTAACACATGTGGAATTATATACATAAAAAAGTGTGAAACAACTGAAAATATGTCATATTCTAGGTTCTTCAAAGTAGCCACCTTTTGCTTTGATTACTGCTTTGCACACTCTTGGCATTCTCTTGATGAGCTTCAAGAGGTAGTCACCTGAAATGGTTTTCACTTCACAGGTGTGCCCTGTCAGGTTTAATAAGTGTGATTTCTTGCCTTATAAATGGGGTTGGGACCATCAGTTGTGTTGTGCAGAAGTCAGGTGGATACACAGCTGATAGTCCTACTGAATAGACTGTTAGAATTTGTATTATGGCAAGAAAAAAGCAGCTAAGTATGGGAAAACGAGTGGCCATCATTACTTTAAGAAATGAAGGTCAGTCCGAAAAATTGGGAAAACTTTGAAAGTGTCCCCAAGTGCAGTCACAAAAACCATAAAGCGCTACAAAGAAACTGGCTCACATGCGGACCGCCCCTGGAAAGGAAGACCAAGAGTCACCTCTGCTGCGGAGGATAAGTTCATCCGAGTCACCAGCCTCAGAAATCGCAGGTTAACAGCAGCTCAGATTAGAGACCAGGTCAATGGCACACGGAGTTCTAGCAGAAGACACATCTCTAGAACAACTGTTAAGAGGAGACCGTGTGAATCAGGCCTTCATGGTAGAATATCTGCTAGGAAACCACTGCTAAAGAAAGGCAACAAGCAGAAGAGACTTGTTTAGGCTAAAGAACACAAGGAATGGACATTAGACCAGTGGAAATCTGTGCTTTGGTCTGATGAGTCCAAATTTGAGATCTTTGGTTCCAACCACAAGTGTCTTTGTGCGACGCAGAAAAGGTGAACGGATGGACTCTACATGCCTGGTTCCCACCGTGAAGCATGGAGGAGGAGGTGTGATGGTGTGGGGGTGCTTTGCTGGTGACACTGTTGGGGATTTATTCAAAATTGAAGGCATACTGAACCAGCATGGCTACCACAGCATCTTGCAGCGGCATGCTATTCCATCCGGTTTGCGTTTAGTTGGACCATTTATTTTTCAACAGGACAATGACCCCAAACACACCTCCAGGCTGTGTAAGGGCTATTTGACCAAGAAGGAGAATGATGGGGTGCTGCGCCAGATGACCTGGCCTCCACAGTCACCGGACCTGAACCCAATCCAGATGGTTTAGGGGTGAGCTGGACTGCAGACAGAAGGCAAAAGGGCCAACAAGTGCTAAGCATCTCTCGGGGAACTCCTTCAAGACTGTTGGAAGACCATTTCAGGTGACTACCTCTTGAAGCTCATCAAGAGAATGCCAAGAGTGTGCAAAGCAGTAATCAAAGCAAAAGGTGGCTACTTTGAAGAACCTAGAATATGACATATTTTCAGTTGTTTCACACTTTTTTATGTATATAATTCCACATGTGTTAATTCATAGTTTTGATGCCTTCAGTGTGAATCTACAATTTTCATAGTCATGAAAATAAAGAAAACTCTTTGAATGAGAAGGTGTGTCCAAACTTTTGGTCTGTACTGTACATACATTTCTTTCATATAATGTAAGTAGATATAATTTGTCTCAGGGCTGCATTGCTTTATTACAGGTGACTGCTACTCATGTGCCATTTATTTTATAATACTAGGTTAACTAAAATGGGGGGAGGGACTATATATTTCAAGGTTTACATTTAATTCAGTGAGATTTTTTGTCAACTGTAGTCAAAAAGGAAAAATAACGAAAAGTAAAGATTCAAAATCATGAATTCAGTCATGAGGTTCCAAAAGATTCCCACCTCTATTTAGTTAATGTTTTTATGGTTTATTTCATTTTTTTTTTTTTTTTTTTTTTAAGAACAGTCCATTGGTCTTCAGACTTTTTTGGTAATGTCCCTTAAAAAAATAAAATCTAAATAAATCTGGCACCCACTTTACCTCTGACTACCAAATAATTTTGGCAAAAATAAAGAATGTTAGTATTTTTTAAATTGTAAACCTACAATGAAATAGACTTGCAATTGTTTCCCATTCACTGTGCGTACACCAGACACAAGTGATGCGACATGACTAAAGATAATAAATCCATTACAATAGTGATTATTATCTTCACTGGATGACATTACAAATCCCGACAGTAACCTGATGCCCATTCTATTTATGATGTACACCAAGTGCTTGCACTACTTCTGTGAATGGACAAATGGAATTTGATGTGTCTAGTGTAGACCGCTTTTACCTGACATGATGCAACGGTGGTTGTGCCTGGTGTACACTGTGTGTGTGTGTGTGTGTGTGTGTGTGTGTGTGTGGTGTGTGTGTGTGTGTGTGAATTTGCCACTTCCCTTCAACGGCAACACACACAATCACAGCTTGTGATACCGAGCAGCTTTTCTGCAGAAATGATCTTCTATGTCAGACTTGTTCAGATGGTCTAAAGAAGAAACGTTCAGAGGAATTGGCATTCGGTGACGCTTTATAAAAGGCAGAGAGACGGCCGCCATTCACACACACAATTGCTTTTGCCACGGCTGTTTTCTGTTTTTTGTTTTGTTTTCTTTTTTTCCTGTGCCCACTTTGAGATCCACTGGTCTAATGTATTATATGGTTCTGAATTCAGTTTTAATCAGTTCGTATAATTCCATTATCATGGTCCAGTTAGCCAGTATTGGTTTCCCCAGACATCGTGATTCTTTTTGTCTTTATAGACATGTCTCATTTGTGGATTGCCCGGGTCACGACATCTTGATGGCCACCATGTTAAACGGTGCCGCCGTTATGGATGCTGCGCTACTCCTAATCGGTGAGTATTTACCTTGCTACTTGTAGTGGTTTTTGTCTTGCAAGTAATGAACACAGCCATTATCATGTTCTATGAGTGGCTAATGACCTTCTTTACTCTTTCAGCTGGTAATGAATCATGCCCTCAGCCACAGACGTCAGAGCATTTGGCTGCCATTGAGATCATGAAGCTCAAGCACATTCTGATTCTGCAGAATAAAATCGACTTGGTGAAAGAAAGTCAGGCCAAAGAGCAGTATGAACAGATCCTGGCTTTTGTGCAGGGTAAGATTTTTAGCTTGGTGCTATTCTGAAATATCATGGATTTGCTGTTAGTCGAACAAGAGATCATAACAGTGTCATTGCTGATATGAATTGAGATATACCGTTTAAATATTTGGGTTAGGGTTTTTTTATGTTTCTGAAGTCTCTTTTCACCAATGCTGCATTTACTTGAACAAAAATAAACTAAAAAAACAATGATATTGTGAAATTACACTTAAAAATATATTTTAAAATGTAGTTTATTCCTGTGCTGAATATTCAGCAGTCATTACTGCAGTCATTAGTCATCTGAATCTTCAATAATCATGCTAATATGCTGATTTGGTACTAAAAGTTTTCTTTTTTCTTCCTCTTATTATAATGTTAAAAACTGCATCTTTTTAAAAAAGAAATAGACTCATTTCGGAAGCCTTTCCTGTTGGATTGAATCTAATTCTAAATACGTCTTTCAAAGTTTTTATAGCACCAAAAATCTAGTGATTACCGTATTTTTCGGACTATAAGTTGCACCTGAGTATAAGTCGCATCAGTCCAAAAATACGTAATGAGGAAAAAAAACATATATAAGTCGCACTGGACTATAAGTTGCATTTATTTAGAACCAAGCACCAAGAGAAAACATTACCGTCTACAGCCACGAGAGGGCGCTCTATGCTGCTTAGTGTAGGCTACAGGAGCACTGAGCAGCATAGAGTGCCCTCTGGGGGCTGTAGACGGTAATGTTTTCTATTGGTTCATTTCTCTTGGTTCATTTCTCTCGGTTCATGTCAAATTAATTTTGATAAGTCACACCTGACTATAAGTCGCAGGACCAGCCAAACTATGGAAAAAGTGCGACTTATAGTCCGGAAAATACGGTACTTCATTCCCTGTTATTGAAATTGGAAAGAGTTCATCCAAAAATGAAAAATTGGCCTCATTTACTCGCCCTCATATTGTTTTACATGAGTGACAATGAAAATTTTCAATAAGCAATATGAAAGTAGATTTTTTTTTTTTTTTTTTCATATAATGAAAGTGAATGGGTCTGTCTTTCATTCTATACTGTGAAATACTGTCTTTTTAGATCTATGGCATGAGGATGAGTAGATTATGACAGAATGGTAATTTTGGGTGAATTATCCATTTAACTTGGATTCTTTGTGTTATTCTTTAATGTGTCCTTGAAACGCCCTGAATGAGTTGCACAGAGTGACTGGTGGATAAACAGTCCCATTATAATATGGTTTTACTTCCATTTATTTTCTTGAAGGCACCGTAGCAGAGGGAGCGCCAATTATCCCCATCTCAGCCCAGCTCAAGTACAACATTGAGGTTGTCTGCGAGTACATTGTAAATAAGATCCCTGTGCCTGTCCGCGATTTCACCTCTGAGCCTCGACTTATTGGTAAGAGACCTTAAATATTACTAAAGGGACTCATTGTGCTCAGTGTCAAAGTTTAAATGAGTGATTAATGTATTTTTTTTTTTTTGTACAGTAATCAGGTCATTTGATGTGAATAAGCCTGGATGTGAAGTAGATGATCTAAAAGGTGGTGTAGCTGGAGGAAGTATCCTCAAAGGAGTCCTGAAGGTAACTTTTGACTTGTTTGATCCAATTTATGCCAAGCTGTTCCTAAAGCAATTTCTTTGTCCGACTATCAGGCTTCTTCTCTTGCTATTTCTGTTTTTTGTTTATTTTGGTTCTAGGTTGGACAGGAGATTGAGGTCAGACCAGGTATTGTTTCTAAAGACCATGAAGGCAAACTAATGTGCAAACCTATCTTCTCCAAAATTGTCTCCCTGTTTGCCGAACATAATGACCTCCAGTATGCTGCTCCGGGTGGCCTTATTGGTATGCAGACTTAAACATTACTGCAGTCTTGTAATTGTGAGTGTTGTTGTTACATGATTTAGTATTTGTTATGCACATTCTCTGTTGCAGGTGTTGGCACCAAGATTGACCCTACACTGTGCAGAGCTGATCGTATGGTGGGCCAGGTCCTCGGCGCTGTGGGGGCTCTTCCTGAGATCTTCACAGAGCTTGAGATCTCCTACTTCCTTTTAAGAAGGCTGCTTGGTGTGCGCACTGAGGGTGATAAGAAAGCAGCCAAGGTAAAGCTTTTAAAGTAGTATCATTTTAAAACTAAATGTTCACTCTGTTTGTTGTTCCACATCCTTATTGAATGAGACTAGACACAACTAACAGAATATACATACTGCCATTCAAAGATTGTTTGTTTTTGAAAGAAAAAATCACCAAGGCTGCATTTATTTGATTAAAAATAGTCAAAATAGATTATATAGCAATTTTTGCAATTATTACAATTTTAAATGGTATGTTCAAATGCTATTTTCTATTTTGATACATTCTACAATTTAATTTATTCCTGTGATGGCATAGCTGACTTTTCAGCAGTCATTCCTACTGTCTTCATTGTCACATGATTATTTTTTTGACCAATTTAAAAATGTTAATTAACCCTTTCACATGTAAGTTACAAATATTGTCTTGTCCCCATTGTGAGTTTTTTTTTTTTAGGTGACTGTTATTTTAGAATGTATTGCCTTATTGTTTCCATGGCGACAGCCACAAAAGCTTTGTATTACACACAGATTGCTTTTATTTAATTTTTTCTTGTTTTATTCAAAATCTTCACAAACATGCTGACTATATAATGAAATCTGATATTCTTAAATATATGCAAGTAAATCTGATTGGTAGTTTAAACACTTTTATATCAAACATGTTAATTGATTTTGGTGATGGGCACTGCCATGTTAGTTCGTGCTGAATCCGAGCTGAGGAGTTTACAAATTCATCTTCTCCTCTCTAAACACGTTAAAGTAGGTCTTTGGTAAACTGTGGGAAGAGCCCAGTAGACTTTATAGTTACCTACACAATAGTGTTGTCAAAAGTAAAAAAAAAAAAGAAAAATGGTACGGTACCAGGTTTTTTTTAAGTACCCGGTATTACCATGTACCCGGTCCACCTGGTTCTTGATGCGCTCTCTTTATAAAAGCACTGAGACATGGCGACATCAAAAGGAGGAAACGCACCAAACTACCAAAATACTTTAAAGAAAGACACCCAAATCAAATGAAAGCATTCTAGCAAGTTAGTTTTGAGTTTCCCATACATTTATTTATTTGTGGCCCACCACAATATCAAAACTGACTGCCACAAATATATTTACCAAAAGGCTTTGTATTTATTGAATAAACATGAGCACTGCATTTTTCAAAGGTGAAAAACGGCGCGGGTGTTTTTATATCACTGTATTTCTGAAGGAATCTGACTGTCTTCAGAAAATCATTTTCATTTCATCTTGCCTGTAACACCTGAGCAGCGGGGGGGCAAGGTCAGGAGGGAGTTCAGCTTCCTGACAGCCTGATGGATGAAGCTGTCCTTTAGTCTGCTGGTCCTGGACTGGAGACTCCGCAGTCTCCTCCCTGATGGCAGCAGACTGAAGAAGCTGTGTGATGGGTTGGTGGGATCACCTGCGATGCAGAGGGTTTTACAAGTGAGGCGGGTTCCATAAATGTCCTGGAGGGAGGGGAGAGAAACACCAATGATCTTCTCAGCTGCTCTCACTATGTGTTGAAGTGACTTGCGGCAGGACCGAGCGCCAACCTCCCGCTCTCTCTCGTGAGGCCAATAAGGAAGTGACTAAAACTGCAATTCATCGACTGACCGCTTGAGGCTGGCTGGAAAAGGGAGTCAGTCCCATAGACTCCCCATGTTAAAATGCCCAACTTTACAGCAGGAAAAAACATGTTTACAGCCTGGTTCAAAAAATGATTTTGGTCTAAAATGCTAATTTTGCCCTTCATGACAACTGTGAGGGGGGTGGATTTTTTTATAACCCATCCGTTTAAATTATATTAGGCCTTAAAGTTCTGCATAATTAAGGGCGTGGCCACTTGAGTGACAGGTGAATTGCCGCTGCTGACACTGCCGTCGTGCTAGGTGGGTGTGGCTACAGCAACTAGCTCCCACCTTTTTGCCCATTTTTGATTGTCCGGGAGAGTCGCACGGTGACGCGCTGGCAAGATGGCGACGGCCCGCTCTACACACTTTAGGCTTCAAAAACACACTTCAGGAGTCTACGGGTGACGTCACGGACACTACGTCCATGTTTTTATACAGTCTATGGGCAGGACGCGTTGCGTCTATAGAAGGTGCACATGATGGGGGGGCGGGGCTCTGGCTTTTCTCAGTTTGCGGAGGAAGTAGTTTGCACGCTGCTTGTGCTTTCTTGGCCAGTGCAGCGGTGTTGTCGGTCCAGGAGAGGTCCTCTGTGATGTGCACACCCAGGAACTTGGTGCTGCTCACTCTCTCCACAGTTCCATCATTGACGATCAGAGGAACATGTTGAGTGTGCAACAACAATCTTCATCTTCTCCACATTCAGAGAAAGATTGATATCACTGCACTACCCGGCTAGGCAGCTCACTTTGCTCCTGTAGTTTGTCTCATCTTTGTTGCTAATAGTGTTGTCATGGTACCAAAATGTCAGTATTCGGTACCGATACCAGTGAAAATCCACGGTTCTCGGTACCAAAGCAAAACACAAAAATATGCTAATTAAAAAAACTTTTTATCACTAAAAATAAAACCAATGCCATTTTTTATACTTATTTACAATAGTATAAGGTTTTTCTACAAGTAATACAATTATTAAAAACAGAAAAAAAAAGTTTCACCAAAGTTTAATTTGTCTTTTAATTTATGAAATTTAAACATTTAATTTTTTATTTTTTTATTTGCTATTAAATTTTAAACATGGAAGAATATTGTATGATTTACTTCTTTAAAAAAATTGTTTTATAAATTTTTTCAACAGTAGTAGCAGTATCACATACATTTGACTAAATAATATTAATATTTCTAGCACAATGCCTTTATGTAAAAATGAGGTTTCTGTAAAAAAAAAAAAAACATAGTAATAGATCATATTAATTTATTATTATTATTATTATTATTAAAAGATAATACTACAACTAATTCTACTACCATACTAAACAATATACAATGCACTATGGATTAATGAGCTGCTGGGTTCATGAATATTAATCACGTTGTCTACGTTCGGTCGAACTGATTTGCTGAAATCAAAACAGAGACGGTAATAGATCGGCGCCAGCCAATGAAATTGCCATCTGTGCATTAGCCTCGCCCACTACCGGAGAAACCGGAATATCTTCAGCTTGTTCTAAAAAGCTGAATAATTCTAAATAAACTCCATTATTTTGACAGGAGAAGACAACAAAGAATATAGTTAACATGTAGCACGTCAATTCAGCGTGGTAAGACTCTCTCTCTCTCTCTCTCTCTCTCTCTCTCTCTCTCTCTCTCTCTCTCGCTCTCTCTCTCTCTCTCTCTCTCTCTCTCTCTCTCTCTGTGTGTGTGTATGTGTGAGAAACAGCGATATCAGTAAAGCGATGGCGAGTTGTGCGCTTTTGCGGCTTAACATTTACAGATACTCGTCCATATGGAGATTTGATTTGATTAATTTATGCTAACTTTGACCAATTCCCTGACTGTCCATATTAAAATCTAAGTTTCATTTTCATGACTGGATTTTGAGATTCCGTCTGCGTTTTCTGCTTCACGGAAATCATAGCGATGTATGCGTCAAGAACCGGGTTTGAACGGGACCTCGTACCTCAAAAAAACCTGGTACCGTGACATTTTCATTTTTTCTAGTACCGACTTGGTACCGAAGTACCGGGTCTTTTGACAACACTAGTTGCTAATGAGACCCACTACAGTTGTGTCATCTGCAAACTTAATGAAGAGGTTGGAGTTGTGTAACGGTCTCTTGTCTGGAGTCTTGGGTTAGCAGAGTGAAGAGGAGGGGGCTCGGCACACATCCTTGGGGGACCCCAGTGTTTAGTGTGATGGTGCTGGATGTGTTACTGCCGACCCATACTGCCTGAGGTCTACAGTCAAAAATCAAACAGCCAGTTGCAAAGCGAAGTGTTGAGCCCCAGCTGATGAACATCATTCTGACGTATGAGTCTTTTTTTTTTTTTTTTTTTCTCTCTATAGATGTGTGAGTGCTGAGTGTAGGGCAGTGGCAAAAGCGTCATTGGTCGAGCAGTTGGGCTGATATGTTAGGGATGCACTTGGCCAAAAACCGAAACCAAAAATGCTTTGTAATAATTATTATTTTATTAAATAGTATAAAATTATTTAAGACTTTTTAAATTTAACAAAATGTTAATGACACTAAATTTAAAAAAACGCAAGCCTATAAAATAACCACACTTTTACTGAAAGTAACAGAACACAATAAAACTGGACAGAATTTATATTAATATAGGTAACACTTACAGTAAGGTTTATTAGTTAACATTACTAAACTATTCGCCATATATATTATTATTAATATATGTAGCCTATATTTTCGGCTCATATTTTCTTTCAGCCGAAACCCAAAAATGCCGTTTTCGGCCTATAATTTTCACCTGCTAAAAATTCAGTGCAAATCCCTAGTTCTAGCCAGACGTAAAAGCGAAAAAAAATTTAAGCGGCAAGGGATTCTGTTTAAGAAACGGTTTCTATTTGTGATGTCGCAGCTGTAAAAAGAACATACTATTACGAAAATCTCAGATACTGATTATGTGCTTTATTTAATGTTTAAAGGGATTAATGGAAGTTTGAATATCGTTTTCCATGACTTTTATAGCCATGCTGGAAGGTACAATGGATAGTTTACCATTCAAATCTTGAAAATAAAGGTTAGTGTTTTTACTGTGAACTCGTGGTGAGCAAAGAAGTGTATCTTCAGTATGTATTTTTGTTTAAAAGGGTTTAATATTTCTTAATTGGGTTGTTATCTATTTTGCGGAAAGTGCAGTATAGAGAAAGCTGCCAACTCCTGATTGGCTGTGATATTGACTTTGTTACATCTGGTTTTGACAAATTGCTTGTCACTTGAATCTTACATTGTATACATTTGGTCAGGACCAAATAATAAGTTTTTTTTTTTGGACTTACATAAAATTTTACTGACCCAAAACTTTTGAATAGTAGAGTGTATATGGTATGTAATGTATAAAATTTGATTTTATGTTACCATAACCATTCTGACTGATACGTAATAACTGTACGTTTTGTCCTCTTTTGAATGCTATTACAGTTTTTGATTTTCTCACTGATTTGGCCTACAGGTTCAGAAGCTGTCGAAGAATGAGGTGCTGATGGTTAACATTGGCTCCTTGTCCACAGGAGGTCGTGTGAGTGCAGTGAAAGCTGATTTGGCCAAGATCGTGCTCACTAACCCTGTGTGCACAGAGGTGGGGGAGAAGATCGCCTTGAGTCGCAGAGTAGAGAAACATTGGCGGTGAGCAAATTTTAATTCAGCTGTTTGTTCTGTAAAATAATGTGCATCAATGAATCGTGCAATTATTCAAAAACTTGTTTTCTAATTTCTTTATTTTCCACTTTTCATTAATGTAGTTTGTACAGTCATTGACTTGTTTCTCTTCCCTAGTTTGATCGGATGGGGTCAGATCAGGAGAGGGGTGACCATCACACCGACAGTTGATGATGATTGAGGAGGGACCACATTTTTTCAATGTCTCTCTGCTGGACATAATTATTAAATCATTTTCACACGCTCGTGTACAGGCCAGCACGTTTCATCGTCAGCACAGAGTGAATGGAAAGGCTCTTTTTGATAGGAACGCACTGGCCCTGTATTTTAAGATGTTCACCATCCTCTGTGGAAGGATTGGTGTCATTTATATGAGAAATGCAATGAAAAAAATAACCCGTCTTGACAAAGAAAATTACTAATAAAAACATTTTGGATCAAACTATTTTGTGTGTTCGGTTTCTGAAAATAGTGCTTCATTTCAACCACTACAATTACTATTTAAAAAACCTTATTCTTGTAAGAGCAGTCTAGTGATCAAACTGCTTCAACAACCTTATTTTAGTATGGCATGCAGGGTTATTCATAGCATCCATTGGAAAGTGTGGGGTGACAAATTAATGCTTGAATCAATAAGTAATGATTATTTAGAAGTGGGGGCACAGGTCCACAACAGATATATTGGTTTCTATACCTTATATTAAACTTAATCCTGAACAAATGTTGTGTATTTAAAACCATGATAAATGTGATCTATAAGCATGTAGTAAAAGGTTTTTTGAGGCTTTTGAGCAGCAGTTGTGTCGTAATAGTTGGCAGCAGTATACCTTAATAACCTCAGTTATCGTATTTAATGTTGGAACAGAAGACTCGATCTGATTTTCTCTAGTCGACCAGATCGCTAAGCTAACTAAAATAAGTGTTAAATTCAAGTATTAATATCATAATTCTGCGTATACTTGTATGCTGTCACAATTTTTATATTATTTTCCTATACTGTTATATACGTTTCCTTGGTTTTTAATGTATGCTAATAGTTCTTGTTTATAAAAGTATGTCGGCCAGTTCCTAATGTTAGAACAGCGTATTTTTAAAAAGAAAAGAAAAAAAAACATAAAACCATGTCAGTAACCGTGCTTGCATTAAACGGCGAATGAGCTAAGTTACTCAGCAAATATTTCTTACCAAAACAATTTTCATAATAAGCCTTTATGGTAATTTAAACCATCTTTATAGGCATAAATCCCTAACTGGCTAATATCCCGAGCTCGCTAATCATTCCGCATCATACGCCTTTCACGCTACCGCAAAATAAAGCCCACAAATACTCCCTCACAAGCGACTTCCGAAGCGCTTAACAAAATCATTCGTTTTGGGTTTACTCAATACCGACTAGTTTTAAAATGGCCAACGCGCAGAAAAAATACAGTTTGCGGGCCTGCCAAAAGAGCCGGACTGCGGCCACTTCTCTCAGACTCCTTCCGCATTTTCCTGCGGCTCCAAGGCAGTGACGTGCGCCTCTGAAGGCGGTGTAATCTCCGGCGGAGCTGGAGGCTGCAGCGCCGCGGAGCGCATCAGACTCGGCCCCTCCCCTCCGCGCTCCGCAGCGGCCCGCCCTGCTCACACAAGAGCCCCGTCTGCGCTCTGCCCGAGTCTGGGGGTGGGAGAAGGAAACGCGTACGGCCTTGGAAACGAAACAAAAAAAAATACAAAAGGTAGGCCGCTGAGTCTTAACAGAATATTAAATTTGATATATGATAAATTAGCATCTGATGCGATATTTTGGAGTCTGGGTGAAATACTTATTTATCCGTTTGAGAGATTAACGTCGTTGCAGTGTTGCGTAGGCCTTTGTTAGCAGCGAGCCGCGGCCTTCAGAGGCCTAGAGTAGGCCGCGGAGACGAAACCCTCATGACCTGCACGACTCATTCATAAGCAACTACACACTGATTTAGTGTGCAGATGGGTTACGCAAGCTATAATTGTGTTGTGTTGTCATTGTGGACATAAGTATATATTTATGAGATTTAATGAGTTCTTTTAATTTATTCAAAATGGCGATTATTCGAAAGGGGGCGCGTCTGGGTATTTATGAGTGGTCGGGGCAGTGCTCATCGAAGGAACGCCCCTTCTTAGGCCGGCGACACACTGGATGCGTGGCGCAAGCGTTTCAGCCGCGTGGCGTGTCGGTTTTTAATTCGGCTCCCATGTTAACAGGTTAGAGCTTGCAGACTGCCTGCGTGAGACGCGCGGCTCGAACGCGCAGAAAACGCGTGTATGCTAGAAATAGAAGCGACGCCTATTTTTCCCCAATAGTATGTTCCTGCACAACCAGATTCAGATTCAGGACCGCAGTTCTAGGACCCTAGTTTTTCGTGACAGCGCCACCTACCGTACTGGATGATATAGCGATGGCTGCAGTTTCAGGACCGCAGTTCTAGTACCCTGTTGGTTTAGTTTGCAGTCACGTTACTTTGTATATATAGCATCAATATATTAATCTCAGTAATATTTGTTTGTAAATGTGATTTTTTTTTATTCAAAATGCAGCAGAGGTTAATTACTAAGTGTGCTTTGAGTCACAATTTTAAATTTAAACATGAATTTACAAAAAATATAAATGAAATATCAATTTTGTAAAATTGATGTATATAAATTTTAAAACAATTGTAAAAAATGAAGAACCTTAAAAGTCTTAGTCTCTTGAATTATACAGTATATTGATTAACCTCCTTAAGGTGAATTAGCTCATTATCAGGCAAGTTAAAGTTGGAATCAGCGTATGGAGTCACTAAATTACAGCCAATATTTTAAAAGTTTTTGAGAGGCAAGACAAGACACAAGAATGATTCAGGAATGTTTATTTATTTGTGTATATATATATATATATATAATTTTTTTATTTATTTATTTTTTTTTGCCACACCAGCACCAAAGTGAACCCCTTTTCCTCCTTGCAGCATGTGGTGCATCTCTTCAATTCGGGCAGGGATCTCCCTTTTTGGATCGTTATGTGTATCTTGAAAAAGAGAGAGCCTACTTGTTGGAATATTTTGAGATCATGAAAAAATCCCTAGTGCCTTTTTTAATCATCTGTCCTACAATGAGCCTAACCAAATCCATAAAATCACTTCATATTGGCCATGCAGAACATGACAGAAACTAACACATGATATCATTGGACTGTATGTGGAGTAGACCTGCAGATTAGTCCAAACTGTGACAAGCTATTAAAATTGCCAAACGCCTCATTCATCATTGCAAAACAATGCCAAAACAACAGGCTAACACATACTGCAACTAGGCAGTCAGTGCAGTTTAAATATGAAAGATATTTTAACATAAATATGGTAAAACAGCGACTATTAAGCCAGTATTCACACTAATACATTAAGCTGCAGGTAAATCTTAAAAACTTTACATCAACCATGCTCTTGTCATCTGATAAGTTTAATTAATGTGCAGGCTAGATTCACTTATAATACTTCGTCATTAAAACTCAACAAGGATTTATGAAATCATTGCCACGAACTAACTCACAAATTCTTAATTTGGTGGGAATTAATTTTTAATTCATAGTTAGTTCTCACTATGTAAACTTCGCACCGTTTTAACATTATAAAATAAAACTTAATTAAATATCGGTACTCACCATCTGATTGCTGTCCACGTCGTCCATCTTTAATTAGTGTTGATCCAGTACGGTAGGTGGCGCTGTCACAAAAAAACTAGGGTCCTAAAGCTGCGGTCCTGAAATTGCAGCCTCCAGTTGTGCAGGAATACACTTCTCTATTTTTCACGCGACACGCAAGCGTGTTGGAAGTGTTTCCAGGCAAAATAGGATAGGAAAATGTTTGTCATTTTGTACACAAATACATATTACTTCATGACACTTTGATGTTTGAAAGTCTATAGGTTGACATATATTCAGATATAAATGTAATTTAAAAAATAAATTAATAATTATTGATTTTCAAATATTGCACCTGTCAAACATAGTCTATTTTGCCGTCAATACTGTTGACGGTGTCCTTTATCAGTAGGCTTTATATTTATGCTCAACATGAAGTATAGATGTTGTTGTCATGAAGACAAGCTCCTGGTCTGTCGGCGGTCTCCCTCTATGTCACCTACAGCATCAGCAGCGCGCCGCGTCAGGCACGCTTCTGGTGTGTAAAGACACAGAAAACGCGAGGCAGCCGCCACGCAGCTGACACGCAGCAGAAACGCCATGCAGCCAGTGTGTCACCGGCCTTACTGTCACAGAAGCGTCAACACTACATTACAGTATCAGATTATGGGATTGATGGAAGCTTGTTTGCCTTACAGTTGCTGTACTAAAAGTATAATAAGCTCATTCCTATTGTGAAGTTATTTTTAAAGCTCTGTAACATAGAAACTTGGTTGTTTTGTAACAAAGTATTTCTACATAAGAGTGTACCAGACTTTCAGAAATATTCACTAGTCTAGATCAGGTATTTAGATGTATTTATAATTTGATTATATACACCATGGCAAACTAAAGTTATTAAATTGTTAATATGATTTAGTGATTTCCATCTTAAAAACTCGGTTCATTACTTCATACAATATCAAGATACATGTGAAAAGTATTTTCATTTTATAACCTATATAAATGACGGTCATTTTTAAATTCTACACAATTTTGTCAAGAATAAAATACTACTAACTTAACGGTAGTCATTTAAAACACTACGAGTTAATTTAGGCAGCATCACAATATGTATAGTATGAAAAACAGGTGTTTATTTAGAGATTTGCTGAGGCTCGCATTTAACCATGTTATTAAATTTAAATTAAAAGATTTAATGATTTACATCTTAAAAATTTATATTTATTATACAATATATCAAGACATAGATTTGATTGAGATATAAAATGTATAACTAGAATAACTTAATTGTTTTTAGTGATGGACACTAGAAAATAAATATGAATGTATGACCTGGTTATTTTATAATTTTCTTTGTGATTTTGTTTATCTTTGTAATATCCCAAAAAAGACAATTCTGTCAAAATATTATATAATGCTAAAATGATGCTGAATTGCATACAAATTTCACGTCTTTTATGTTCTAATTGTGTTCTGATGGTTTTATTTAATTTTGCATGCTATTCCTGCAGGTCTTATATTATGCAGATGACTGGTGGAGAAAATGGATGAAGATGTAACGGCTCTCTCTCTCCATTCCCATGAGCCCAAGATCATATTCCATGGGACAGGTAAACAAACAATGCCTGATGATGCCTGTCTCTCAAATTGTTGTTTTATGAATGGAAAGACAAATATTTGTCTTCTGCATGAAGAGGTTGATGGAGAAGACGAGGTGGTGGTTGAACTGCAGGAGTCAGTTCTGGTGTCTGATGTGGAGGGTGAGAAGATCGCGGTGCATGGCCTCGTCCATGAGGAGCTGGTCATCCAGGAAGCCGTCGAGGATGTGGTGGCGGAGTACATGCCATGCACAGATGAAGACGAAGAACTTGGCGCCATTGCTGTGGAGACCTGTGTGATGTCACCCGATGATGTGGCTCTGGAGGAAGAAGGACTGCATGTTGATGTGGTGACCGACGCTCAGGTACAGGAGGATCCTGACACCTGTGGAGACTACCTCATGATCTCTTGTGAGTGGCTTCTGCCTATCAGAATAGAACACTTGTTGAAAAGGAGCTGTGCATTTTCAAAAAGAAAACCTGTTTGGTTTGGAAGTGACTTCTGTGTTCTATTATAATTTTTATTATTATTTGGGATGCAGAATATATTGCTGCCATATCTTTTAGTTCCCATTATTTATTGTCATTATTAATATTCTTATTTTATTTGAATTCAGAGATTCATTTAATGGTTGATATTCATTAGAGAATTGTGCATGTTCAGCTTTAATTTTAGATGACCATTTCCATCATCGAATCCTCAACTCAAGTTAAAAACATTTAATAATTTAATAACTCTAATCTGTAGCAAATCTCCATACCATACCAAATTCAGTTTATGGTTTAAAATAACTTATTTTAGAGCTTCCACTGTGTAGAACAAGATAAACATAAAGCATGACTTTTTTCTTTTTTCTTTACATTTAACAATAGAGTATGCAGGGTGCAAGAATATGCATGTTGCTTGCTTGGTTTTATTTCAGTGGATGAGGCTGGAAAGGTGGTTTCCGACGAGGATGCTAAGGTTACTATCGAGGGGACTTTAGAAGACCCTGAGGATGTGGAGAAGGATGATGAGGGTCAAGAGGTCATCAAAGTGTACATCATCAAGGCGCACCCAGAGGAGGAGGGCTTGGGTATGTTCGGACTCTCTTTAAGTCTGCAGCACGATGCTGTACTTCATTACAGAGTTTATATCAAACCCTTTTTATTTTAGTGTGGTGTTTAGATATTTCTGGATCATTTACAGGAGGCACTGTTGACATAGGAGACACAGAGCTTGATGTTGATGAAACCGTGGAGCTGGTGGATCCTTCTGGAATGCCGATAAGAGAAAAGATGGTGTACATGTCAATGGATGAAGCCAATCAAAACCAGGATGATATCAGTGAGTCCCTTCACTGTCAGCTGGTTATGAAGTTGTTTCCTCCAAGTGATATTATGTGTTTTTCCTCAAACAGATGTGGCTAAAATTACAGATGAGGTTTATATGGAAGTGGTGGTAGGGGGTGAGGACCCTGGCGGTGCTCAGCGGACACTTGACAGTGCTTCGCTCAACAAGGACTTCATGCCTGTGGCTTGGGCAGCTGCTTATAGTTAGTGAACCATGCATGTTTTGGTCCTATTCAAAAGTTGCATTGTGCAGTACTTTCCACAATCAATATTGATCACTTTAACATTCATTTTGGTCATAACATTTATTCATTCTTATTCTTTACATTATTTCAACTGATAAAGGCTTCCTGATAGACTTAGAGTCTTTATGCCAACATCCAAATCCGTCACTGAGACGAGCTCTAGTTCATTAATCGAACCCTTTGTAATACACACATCTCTTTAATCTGCAGTACAAGACCGCTTCTCATTATAACCTTTAAATATGATGTCTGTCAGGTGGGGAGGAGAGTGAAAGCTGTGAGAACAGGAATGGAGCAGCCAGTGCTTTACTTCATGTTGATGAGTCTGAAATGATCGAAAGACTCGGCCGTCAGCGGAGCAAGAACAGGAGCAAAAAACGTTCTGAACTCCGTCATGTTCAGACAGGTACATCTCTTCTACACTTTCACTTTCATTGTGTGTTAAATATACAGGTCCTTCTCAAAAAATTAGCATATTGTGATAAATTTCATTATTTTCCATAATGTAATGATAAAAATTAAACTTTCATATATTTTAGATTCATTGCACACCAACTGAAATATTTCAGGTCTTTTATTGTTTCAATACTGATGATTTTGGCATAAAAAAGTCAACCTTCAAATAATTATGTTCAGTTATGCACTCAATACTTGGTCGGGAATCCTTTTGCAGAAATGACTGCTTCAATGCGGCGTGGCATGGAGGCAATCAGCCTGTGGCACTGCTGAGGTGTTATGGAGGCCCAGGATGCTTCGATAGCGGCCTTAAGCTCATCCAGAGTGTTGGGTCTTGCGTCTCTCAACTTTCTCTTCACAATATCCCACAGATTCTCTATGGGGTTCGGGTCAGGAGAGTTGGCAGGCCAATTGAGCACAGTAATAACATGGTCAGTAAACCATTTACCAGTGGTTTTGGCACTGTGAGCAGGTGCCAGGTCATGCTGAAAAATGAAATCTTCATCTCCATAAAGCTTTTCAGCAGATGGAAGCATAAAGTGCTCCAAAATCTCCTGATAACTAGCTGCATTGACCCTGCCCTTGATAAAACACAGTGGACCAACACCAGCAGCTGACAAGGCACCCCAGACCATCACTGACTGTGGGTACTTGACACTGGACTTCAGGTATTTTGGTATTTCCTTCTCCCCAGTCTTCCTCCAGCCTCTGGCACCTTGATTTCCGAATGACATGCAAAATTTGTCCAAAAGTCCAGTGCTGCTTCTCTATAGCCCAGGTCAGGCACTTCTGCCGCTGTTTCTGGTTCAAAAGTGGCTTGACCTGGGGAATGCGGCACCTGTAGCCCATTTCCTGCACACGCCTGTGCACGGTGGCTCTGGATGTTTCTACTCCAGACTCAGTCCACTGCTTCCGCAGATCCCCCAAGGTCTGGAATCGGTCCTTCTCCACAATCTTCCTCAGGGTCCGGTCACCTCTTCTCGTTGTGGAGCGTTTTTTGCCACACTTTTTCCTTCCCACAGACTTCCCACTGAGGTGCCTTGATACAGCACTCTGGGAACAGTCTGTTCGTTCAGAAATTTCTTTCTGTGTCTTACCCTCTTGCTTGAGGGTGTCAATGATGGCCTTCTGGTCAGCAGTCTTACCCATGATTGCGGTTTTGAGTAATGAACCAGGCTGGGAGTTTTTAAAAGCCTCAGAAATCTTTTGCAGGTGTTTAGAGTTAATTAGTTGATTCAGATGATTAGGTTAATAGCTTGTTTAGAGAACCTTTTCATGATATGCTAATTTTTTGAGATAGGAATTTTGGGTTTTCATGAGCTGTATGCCAAAATCATCAGGATTAAAACAATAAAAGACCTGAAATATTTCAGTTGGTGTGCAATGAATCTAAAATATATGAAAGTTTAATTTTTATCATTACATTATGGAAAATAATTAACTTTATCACAATATGCTAATTTTTTGAGAAGGACCTGTATATATATATATTTTTTTTTTTAAGTTAAATATTTTAATATATTTTATTTCATTAAATATTATTTTTTGCCATTCAAAATGTCAGTATCGAAAAATAATTTAATACTTCTATTACTTTAAATACTTAAATTGTTGCAAAAGATTTGTATTTCAAATAAATAATGTTGTTTTGAACTTTTTTCTTTTCATCAAAGCATCCTGAGAAAAAAAAATTAAGCAGCCACTACACTGTTAAGAAATGTTTCTTTAGCAGCAAACCAACATGAGGATCATGTGACACTGAAGTAATATTTAAATAAATGCAGCTTTTAAAGAGAGATTTGAAAAGCATTTCCTCCATATCTTTCAGTTCTAGCATATATATATATATATATATATATATATATATTCATTCATGTTGGTTTACTTTTTAAACTTCAGCAATCATCATTGGACCTTACGGCCAGCCTCTTACCGTTTACCCTTGTATGCTCTGTGGGAAGAAGTTCAAGTCGCGTGGTTTCCTCAAGCGCCACGCCAAGAATCACCATCAGAATGTCGTAAACCGAAAGAAATACCAGTGTACAGACTGTGATTTCACCACTAACAAAAAAGCCAGTCTCCACAACCACATGGAGATCCACACCCTCAGCAGTAAAGCGCCATTTGAGTGTGAAGTCTGCGGAAAAGAGTTTCACCAGCAGGCGACGCTGCTCTCTCACCACCTGCAGCACCACCACCGGGAATCCAAACTTCAGATCCCACCGCCCGCCACCAAAATGCACAAATGCAAGTTCTGCGAATACGAGACGGCAGAACAAGGACTTTTAAACCGACACCTTCTCGCCGTTCACAGCAAGAATTTCCCGCATATCTGCGTGGAGTGTGGGAAGGGTTTCCGGCATCCTTCAGAGCTGAAAAAACACATGAGAACCCACACCGGTGAGAAACCGTACTCCTGCCATTACTGCGACTACAAATCGGCCGACTCGTCCAACTTAAAGACACACGTGAAGACCAAGCATAGCAAAGAGATGCCCTTCAAGTGTGAGCGCTGTTTCCAGACGTTTGCCGAACCCGACGAGCTGTTACAACACGGACTGACACACGAGGAGGCCAAAACGCACCAGTGCTCCCACTGTGAGCATAAAAGCTCCAATTCCAGTGACCTGAAGCGCCACGTCATTTCAGTTCACACCAAAGACTATCCACATAAATGTGAAGTATGTGGAAAAGGCTTCCACCGGCCGTCGGAGCTCAAAAAGCACTCGGCTGCCCACAAGGCTAAGAAGTTACACCAGTGCCGGCATTGCAATTTCAAAATCGCAGATCCATTTGTTCTCAGTCGGCATATTTTGTCAGTGCACACCAAGGAGCAGCAGGCCTTTCCTGACAAAAAGGGTCTTAAAAAGCCATTTGGACAAGGTGCTCATGGAGGTAAGAGAATTTTAGGGGGTGCCGGCTTGTCCAAGGGCCACCGGGAGCGCCGGGTTTACCAATGCCAGTATTGCGACTACAGCACAGGCGACGCGTCTGGTTTCAAGAGGCACGTGATCTCCATTCACACCAAAGACTATCCTCACCGATGTGACTTCTGCTCGAAAGGTTTCCGCAGACCGTCGGAGAAGAATCAGCACATTATGCGGCATCATAAAGACCTAATGCCTACCATGTGACCTTTGCAATCAGAAACCCATTAGGAAAAGCTCTGTTCTGATGTGGTCTTCAAGCTGATCCATGATGGTACAGACAGGCTGAAAGTGCAAGGAAATACAGAAGAAGAAAAAACAACCAGTATGTCCAGTTGCAAGTTACTCTGCTGTAAAGTTCAAATCAATGTTCTAAAAATACATTTTTTAAAGTTGAACCAACCTTTTATGAGAGTCTAAATCTGCTGACGAGCTTTAGATTAATTGAGAAAATAGATCAACTTGCGTACTAATCCATCTAGGGTGGACAACGTGCATACCGTGTAGTTTTATGTTGGCGTATAAATTTGAATTATGACTCCTGTATTGCATGTTACACGAAACAAGTCTGAACCGCTTTGGTGATTGTGGCGTGTTTGTGCACATGCGTTTACAAGTACAAAAGTCTTGAGAATAAGGCATTGATTGACTCCGTTGGCTTTAAACTACGGTGCTCATGCTTTATCAATTGGTATCTTAGCTTCAGATGAGCAGAATGTCTAATTAAAGAGAACTGAAAAACTCAGCTTATGCTGTGGCTGCTAAAAAGAAAAAGGCTGTTCAGACCAGATGTGCTTTTGGGAATCCCATCTTTTAGTTTCAACACTGTCGCATTAATTTACTAATAACAGCTGTTATTTAAGACAATGAATTTAGAATGTAAGATAAAGGGTTTCTTGGTAATATTTCCAATAATTGATATTGCAAATAGTACTCAAATCACAAGAGATCTTCAGGTTTAACCAGGGTGTGCAAACATGAAATCAGGCCAAATGCCTGGTTATCTAAATTCGTTTTAATTTAGACGCTAGTTTTGTGTATTTCTTGAATATGGCTGTTTGGCTTTTGCTCTGTTGTCAAACTCACCTTCAGATTATAATTATTCAGATGTTTAGGGCAAATTTTATTTTTTACACAGATACTGAACATTTATAATTTGGAATAAAGAGATTCTAAAAAATATATATATGTTATATGTATATGAAATATTTGTAAATACAGAAGTAATAAACAGTATTTTGTGTCCAAAATGTTTTTATTTTTCATTATATGAAACGCAATTGGAGAATTTGAATGAATCGCACCAACATTTGTAAACATTTGTTCAGGCACTGTTCATAAACATTTGTTTACAGGTTTGCCATATCAGTTATGAAACATGTTTGACACATTTACAGGAGGAAAAAACATCAAGAACTGAGCTCAGTTTATTAAATTGCATAATTTGGATAAGGTAATGCTTTGCCATTCTGTCCCCCTGCTTCGAGAGATTATTTGGATAAACTAGTTGCAAATTGGTTTTCATCCTGAGCACAAGAAGTGTGTTTAAGGCAAAAAGAGAGACTGATGTTTGCATTCAAAATGAAAGAGATGAAAACCAAGCAGATAGAAGGCCAGCAAATTCACAAGGGTTTTTCAGTTGAAATGGTCTGACTAGCTGAAGTTGTTTGGCTTTGGTCGAGAACCTCGGCATCTGGGCATTCTCCTGTAGAACAGCAGGTACAAAGTTAGCAAAAAATGTCAAGTATTAAAAAAAAAAAACCTTCAGATTAAATTCTCAAAACATACCGATTGATGGCAGTATGGCAATGTTTTCCTCAAGGATACCGGTGTCCAGACTGAACTGCCTGAACTTCTCCTTCAAGTCATCAGAAAGTACTGCGGAACGACCTGTAGATGACACATTCAGGGTCCGTTTAGCGTTTATTCAAGAAAACATTACAGCTAAATTGTGTAAATTGGACAAGTCGAGCTCTTACTGTAGAGTTTGTTAAGAACCTCAGAAATCCCTTCCTTGGTCTTGATGGTGTGAATGAGAGCATACTCGTCATATTTGGCATCGACAACACGCATGTCGTTGTCATTTCCCCAACCTGAAAAAACAACAACAACATTTAGGCCAAAGGAGCATGAATATTATTCTTTTTTTAAAACCATGAGCATTAGCTGAAGCAAAAGCAGGACAACTTACGCTGGCTATGGAAGACAAAACGTCCTGGAGTCTCAGTTTTCTTAGCGAGGTGTGTCATTCTCCAACAGGAACCGTTAACGTTACTGCTGAACGAATGAAGTCGGTTAAGTTATTCTTGTAATTATAAGAGTATTTATTAAAACTGTTCTCCTGGTTTGAACTTACTTCATACTAGCGTAACTGAGATCAAGGTCTCCGTCCTCGGTAGGACGCATCACGGCAGTTCCCATCTTCATGTCTGCCTTGTTACTGACAAACCATTTTGAATTTGTAGCAAAGCCAATGAGATACCACTTTCCTCCCATCTGCAAAGAATATAACAATTGTAGACCAACACTCTTAAAAATAAACTTTTCAATCTCTTTTTTTTTTGTGATGAATCTTTACTTCTTAAAAGAACAATTTTTTTCTTACTGTGCAAATATTGAATAATATAAAGAACCTTTTGGAAAGATTCCATGGAAGTTTCATGTAACCACTGATGGCAATAAAGAACCTTATTTTAAGAGTAAACCTGAGAACATCCTTAAAACTCACTTAGATGCGTTCATTTATAGCATTTTACAGTAAAACTGCAATCTTTTACCTTTTCTATGTCGAAGTCAGTCATGGGCATGACGTCAGCAGAGGCGAACACTGCGCAGAGCAGAACGCACAGCATCTTTAAAACGACAGTCGTCATGGCTGCAGAAGTGTAGGTTCTCTCTCTGTATGCGGTTCAGAAGGCAAAGCTGGCTGTGCAGAGGAGAGGAAAGGCAGCCCCTGTTTTATCCTCAGGTTTGAGCCCCCCAAACCCTCCCTCTTTTAGTCCCTCCCACCTCCGAAGACACAGCAGGAATGATAATTACAGTCGTTACACAACTTGCAACATGCACGTGTGGATTTTTTCAGGTATATGTGGATGTTTTTTATGCCTTTTATAATCCTCAGTCTGATTTCCATGTTTGGTCTTCATGCAATACATGCAAAAATATTATAAGTTTCTTATTGCTTATCCATGCTGCATTTATTTGACCAAAAATGCAGTAATACTGTTAAATATTATGATTCAAAACAACTGTGTTCTGTTTAATACTTTCAAATGTCATTTATTCATGTGATGGCAAAGTCTTCAGTGTCACGTGATCCTTCAGAAATCATTCTAATGTGCTGATTTGATGCTCAAGATTTTTAACTTTTTAAAAGAAGTTTAACTTGGTGCTCAATATTTTTGTGTAGACCACTTTTAAATAGTCCTTGATCAATAGAACGTTTAAAAGAACAGCATTTATTTCTTTTTGTTGGCCTAATCGTTTACATTGCTGTCACTTTTGATCAGATTAAAGTTTTAAAGAAATTAAAACTAGTTAATTTCTGTGTTAGATATTTTTTCATATGAAACTGATTACCTTAGGATATTTTTTTGGAATGTTGGATATGTACCATGTTTAGCCCTTGTGTTGTGTAACTCTGAAAGGATGAGCAGGCAAAGGCTTGTTTTGAGAGTTACATCACAAACCACACTAACCTAATCAAGATGCCTTTGCCTTGTTGTATAAGTGCGAATTCCGTTGAATCTAGAATGACTTGAGCAAAGTCACCACTTTCAATACTTATTAGCAAGGATGTAACCTAAATAAATTAAAGATTAAAGGGATGCACTTTTCTTTAATATTTTTGTAGGCCTACCTATTATATTGAATGCCATTGTAGGCTACATGAAACACACAAAACCTTGAAGTTACAAATTACGTTTATTGGTGAAATTCTTGGCACAGTGCTTTCTCACAGTGCTCACAAGATGCTGGTTGATAGCAATGATAGCGTTGTTAGGTTGTTAGACAAAAATAGAGATTATACAAAATCATGCAGTTTCTTTGTGTTACAAAACGTAGTTTAAATTATGCAAGTTTAGCAACACATGCCTGTAAAGCAGAAAACGTGATTCTAACACAAGCGGGAGATGCACAAATGGACGGATTGGTTCATTCTGTAGGGTAAAAAATATATTATTTCAGCCACCAGCCTAAAACCAAGCAACGGCACAGAGCGGTCGAGAAATCTGATTCATTTCGCGAATCGGTTAATTAAAACGATTCAATTGAATCAGTTCCCAAAACTGCACGAAGGGATATAAGTTTTCCGTTAAACATTTTATGATTCTGTATTCGAATGCGTTTTATGTTGTGTCACTGTTCTCCATTACTGTCGAGTAGCCTAGCCAATTTATACACGCTTTGCGAATCGGTTCACTTGAATCATTAAAAAGAACTGTTACAAGATGAAGACTCGTGCACGAATATGACATTAGAATCAATCAGCAGTGCGATGTTTAGAAAGAAACAGTTATTAAATTATTTAACAATATACATGTAGTCTGTAAATGTCAATTAATTAAACATTAAGCTGATGTAAAAAAAAATTAGCTCTTAGCGAGGACATTTTCTGTGGACTCGCAGAACCCTGGAAAAGAGTCAAAACGAGTTAAAAAAGAGTGTTCATCCGCTGTCTTATTATTTCATCATTTACATTTAATTTGTCCATTGTCTCACCGTAGTCAGGATACTGGAAAATGACGTCCAATCCCAAATTAAAAGTCTTTATATGATCCTCAAATTTCTCCAATATATTGGTAATTTTCCCTGCTCTCTTTAAAAAAAACACCATAGCATAGGAGCTGTAGTCAGCAGCAGCATTGTGTCCACATTCTCAGCAGGTCTCTTACCTGCATGAGAAATTTGACATTGATGTTATATGAAATAAATAAACAAATATTAAGAATATGTTTGTTATATTATAAACAATCAATATAAAATAATTATAAACATAGCATTTGGACACTTTCTGGTTGCCAAATTTAGTGGAACTCTGCCATAGGTCACCTGAGAGAACCCGATGGCTATGAAAATAAAAATGTTATCTTTCTTTAACAAAGATGGTTTAATGTTAAACAAACATTAAACCAAACCCTAATCATAGCCCTATAGTGATTAATACTCATTTTCACAACCTTTCTTTTAAAAAGTATTTAAAATGACTTGATGATTATAAAATAACTTTCATCTATTGCATATCAACTGTCAGTCCAGGTCAGGGAGCATTTCACAACAAAGATAAGCCATCAGTTCAGATAGTGGTATGAATGACGGGCTTTGAACACACAGGCGTTTGTGTGTTTAGGCATTTCTTAATGTTTTAAATATAAGAGGAAAATACCCATGAAAAAAAAAAAGATTTATTTTGACAAAACTAGCTTTATCTTGACGATCAGATGCTTCTGCTTACATCAGCTGTAATTAAATGAGAGTCTATACAAGTTCCCAAAGGGGACTTATTTAAGGTTGCATAATACTCACAGTATGCTAATTAAGTGAAAATGTGATGTGACATACAGCCAAGTATGGTGACCCATACTCAGAATTCATGCTCTGCATTTAACCCATCCAAAGTGCACACACACCCGGAGCAGTGAGCAGCCATGTATGCTGCGGCGCCCAGGGAGCAGCTGGGGGTTTGGTGCCTTGCTTAAGGGCACCTCAGTCATGGTATTGCCAGCCCGAGACTTAAACCAACAACCCTAGGGTTAGGAATCAAACTCTCTAACCACTAAGCCACAACTTCCCCAGAAATTGTACTCACAATGTGGTACACTGTCATCATAATTTAATTTGAAAAAATCTCAAAATACTGTTGCTAAGTGCATCCCAATACTAATGCTTGATTTATTAGTATTAGCCTAAAAGCATTTTACTACCTTGCGATGCCTCAGAGAAAATCTTGATCTTGAAGGCAAGATAATACAGGCAAAGACACTGTTTTTCCCATGCAGCTTTTGGAGTTTTAATAGAATACAGTAGTGGAAAGAAAACATACAAACTACACTTTTAAGTGTTTATTTTATTGTACTTTATCTATCTGTGTATGTGGTTTTTAATTACAATGCATATCTTTAAAGGCCTTTTTTATATTTCTCCCAAACTGAGCCAGAAATCTCCACTTCTGTAGTACTTATATAGACCAAACTTTACTGTTTCATTCTCTAAAGATTTTTACAGAGAGGTTTGTTCTTATATTTTTACTTGATTTTAAACAACATTTAATAAAAAAAAAAAAAAAGATGAACATGCCCCCCACCCCAGGCTGTTGAAAAAATGTATAGAATGTATATATAAAAACCTTAGAATCAAGTATGTGTTCCTGTGTTTCAGTGGTAGAGCATTGTTAGAAGTGAGAAGGTTGTGGGTTCAATTCCCAGAGAACGCACATACTGATAAAAAATTATAATAATTATAGCCTGAATGCACTGTAAGTTGCTTTGGATAAAAGCATCTGCTAAATTCATAAATGTAAGTATGTCACATAAATTACACACAAACTGTGAACCAGGCTTTATCCAATATTCTGATTTTTGTTCTAGAATTGTATGGAATTTAACAGATACTTAATTAGACAATGCATTATTTGCATATGTAAACATACCAGAAATGTAATACACTTGTAATACAAGCAAGTGTTTGGTTAAACCATACTATATCATAAAGTGAATAAAGATATGCTGGAAAGTCTTAAATGCAGTGAGTAAAATGTCTCTTAAACAGTAGGCCTACACATCTTTTCACCAGTGACAGTCCAAGTGACAGTGGTGCTCTCCACCTCAAAGCCGCTCTCCAGAAGATTCTTACACCGTGATTCCACAGTAAACAGGTACCACTTCCCACTCATCTAGAGAGAAGGAGTTTTTAATCAGCTAGTGTAAAATCATTATGCAACAAACTATGCATGCATTTATAAAGAAATGTATCTGCCATCTGTAGAAACAACATTGGGCAAGATTAATGGCCTATTAATATAAATAATGTTCACTTATAGCCATAATGTTCCTTTTTTATTCAGTGTGCCAAAACGAATTGCTATGGCATAAAGGATGTTGAAATATAGCTGGTCAACGTTGATGTTCTGACCTGGAGCTAGTTTTTCAATTGTCTTTTCTGCTTCGGATTCTTTGGCTTCAGTGGTGTTGGTTTAAATCGTGCTGTTCGTGCCTCGGCAGGCTCGCAGAAACTGAGTTACGCGAGCACAAAGAACAAATGCAGCCAGAAGCTAATCATGAAATTGGTTCTTTTTAACATGTTGCTTCGTTTTATTCCAAGCTTCCCCTACAGCTGTTAGAAGTTTGCTAATATGAGTCAGTCAGCTGTCCAGTGTTGCCCAACACAGATTCGGTTGATTACCCTCTACTCAGGTTTATCATTACCTCATAGAAAAACCCACACAAATACACATTTTTGGCAATGTTCAACAATCTGAACTCTGCCTCAGAAGCCTAACATCCTCATTCAAGACAACACACCTAAGTGAGAGAGACAAAAGTTTCACACCTCACATCCACTTCCTTTAATCACTCTCTCCCCTTATTTCCATCTAAACACAGGCATTACAAAGACCATCTTAACCACCTTTCTTAATCAAAGTTTATTACAATGCAACTATTCATGTTCGATGTCGTTAAAGGTCTCTGTGCGTCTGGTAAAAGGGTATCATTCTCATAACAATAGAACAGATGGCCATCAAGATTAAAAAACACTAAAGACAGACTACTCCCAGGTTTTTCCATGCAAATTATCTCCAGTATGTAAATCTTCCTACAGAAATCCAAAAGTTAGTCACATGCAACCCCCAAAAGTGATATGCTAAAATCCCTGCACTAAACCATACCATTTGGTAACTTTGGGGTTCTTAAAGGGATACTCCACCCCAAAAAGAAATTTTTTTCATTAATCACTTAACCCTGTAAACCTGTAAAAACTTCATTCATCTTCGTAACATAATTTAAGATATTTTGGATGAAAACCGGGAGGCTTTTTACTGTTCCATAGACTGCCAAGTAAGTTACACTGTCAAAGTCCAGAAAAGTATGAAAGACGTCATCAGAATAGTCCATCTGCCATAAGTGGTTCAACCATCTTGCCATTTTGGAGATTATGATCTGAACGCAGGCAGTGTACACTTCTCTGAGTCAGCCGCGCCACAAGGAAATGTTTTCTTTCAAATCAAATCAAAGCATAAATATACGTAAAAAAAAGCATATCCTTGTGGTGCGGCTGACTCAGAAGAGTGTATGCTGCCTGCGTTCAGCTCATAATCTCCAAAATGGTTTTGGTTGATTTATTCCAACTGGTCTTTGTGATTTTAACTCTAGTATATTATAGTTAGTCTGTAAAACTGCAAATGTGTGCTCTGTTAGTAATGGATTAAAATGTTTCAGAGCTCCGGCTAACACATTGGCATTAGTTATGTAGCCTATACTTAGACTGTAGAGGCTATAATGGGTTTTTCCATTTAGGACAACAGTGAGTTGTTGACTTAAAAACCTTTTCATTTTGGAGTCAGATGAATTTAAGAAGTAATGTATTTAAGAAAAGAAAATTTAATTTAATAAAATACATTTAATATTTGTTGCATAAAAGGAAAGACCGTATGATAAAAGGGTCCTTCTGCCGCGCCAGTGGCTGCCATCTTTTGCTACATAGGCCTATGTTAGCAAACAGCACAAAGTATGGTTTCCGAAAAAGCCAACACAGTGATTAAACCGACTGACATCATTGTCCTGCACTCACATGTTTGCAGATAACCTCTGTTCCTGTCCTGAGTTGTCAGGGCGAAGGACAATGTTGGCGTGACTCATCTTTTTCCCATGTCCCGTGAGCCTCATAGAAGGACGGCCACCCTGTTCCTGAATCATATTTCGCTTCTGAGCTGTCGGAGTAAAAGGCAAAACTTAATTTATATTTACGTTTTATTTTATGATTTATAATAATAGATATGAATATTTATTTAATATTTAATAGATTTAATATTTTAATTGAATATTTTTTGTCAATTTATCATTTTGTTCTTTTGTTACTTCTCATAACAGTATATATTTAAAAATTTCAGTCTGTCTTCTAGGAGAATTACACGTTTAATTGTATTTTGATTTAGGTTTTTAAAAATTCTTACCTGAAAAGAGGGGAGTCACAGCAAACACAGCAGTACATGCCCAGCTCATTTTGATTCAAAGTAGATGCCACTGAATGGCTTTAAAATAAAAAATGTGTACTTATTATTTTTTTCTCAAAGACATATTAAGGTATCCAGAAAATTGTGGGATATTATTTGAGTTACCAAATGAGCTACTTTAAAAATTATTATTAGTTTGTTAACGTACCACCTCTGTGCCTTTTTCTCTTCCAAAACATTCATTGTTTTAAAAAAAAGAAGACAAATATAACATAAAATGATGCATTAATCACTTTCCTGTTGATGGATTTTGATGTGAGAGGATAACAGGGGATGGGTTTTTTAGGAAACGTTATTACAGATAATGGATTGGTATTTTGGCCAGAAGCAATGCAATACAAAAATATATATTATTAAACTGTAACCTATTTTTATATCATGGTAGTGTTTGTTGTTTATTAAAAAAATAATTAAATCAATTTATTTGAATACAAAAATTCTGTGATTAGAATATAATGGAAATGGCTAATGAGAATTATCTTATTTATATAAAATGTCCTTATTTATATAAAATTCATGCTCTTCTAGAAATCTCATACTTGGGATTTACTACCATCTACTGGTGGTTTACTTTAACAGTTAATCAGTTAATTCTGCAAAAGTTATAAACATCTCAAGCCTTTTAAAAATAATATTTTTAATATAGTAATATTATTAAATGTTTTTAATCCAATGCTCACAGCATCCATTTGATGAATGGAAACTTGACTCATATATTATGTTCATATAAAGAATTTGAATCAGGGAAATTTTGTGTATTACAGCATAAAAAATGCTCACCTGGCATAAAACAATTCTAGAGCTTTTATTTCATCATTTGCACACACACTAATTGCCCAGGAAGCATTTCTTCGAATTTCAAGATTCATAGATTTGAGCAGTTCATCAGCTGCATGTAAAGAGAGAAGAAAAAAAAAAAACAATCACCAAAAACCACACATAATGCAAAGTACAAAAATATAAACTTACGTCCTTCGTAGACACTGACACTCAGCGGATAAGCTGTGGTGATAGTATAGACCTTTGAAATTGACTCTTTTGAGCAGTGCACTGTTATCGCCATCCTAGCCTCTGCATCACAGGCCAGTGATGTTCATCAAGACTGGAGCTGCATACACAGTTGCTCCCTTGCAGCTGTCTCGCAGCTGTCGCACCAGGAGCTTGTCACCCTCTGCATCATATATAGCACTGAAAAGGGATAAATGAAGGTGCATTACTATAGAGCTGTGCAATAGTGAATTGATTATATACAATCTTGTTGCATTTCAAAATAATGTCTTACTAAGCATTGAGATTGTTGCTGCTGGTCAGGGCCTCTGTTGCAGCCATTCTCAACTCACTTAATTGCATGTGAAATGCGTGGAGACTTCAATGACACAAAAGGACAAGTTCGAATGAATTAAAGGATATAAAGGATATAAAAACAAGCTTTGAAGGTTTGATGTAAATGAGTTTACCCAGACATTTGTATGTATATATCTGCTGGAAATGTTTTTGCTCACTGATGCCACAGCCTGGCATGCAGCAGTGCATACACTCTCTTTCTCTTGTATGAGAAGGTCAGTCGGGGTCTTTCCGTTCATGCAGAATTTTTCTGTTCTCCCCTTTATGGAGAGAAAAAAATTTACACAATTTGGTGAATGTGTATACATTGTATTGTGAAAGAAAATCCTGTTTTGTATATTACTTTATGTCTGTTTCTATCAGTATAAACTGTTAGACAAAGTGTGCAAAAATTTTACCTTTAGCATGTCACTGGGGAAGTACACCTCAAAGCTACACCTATATACACCCTTAAAATACTAATATGCTCCCTTAAAGTACTAATATGTACCTGAAAATGCAAACACAGCATGTATCCTTCAAGTAGTAATATGTTCTCTTAAGGTAATAAAATTTCCCTGTAAATACAACATTCAAGTATGAATATGTCCTTTTAAGGTACTTATATGCACCATTAAAGTAATAATATGTACCAAACACAAATATACATCCTCAAAGCACTAATATGCGCCATTAAAGATAAAAAATGTTACTATGTTACTAATATAAAGAGTATTAATATGTACCTATAATATAAATACACACTGTTAAAGTAGTAACGTCCTCTAAAGACATCAATAAGCAACCTTAAAGTACAAATATTCTCCCTTTAAAGTTGTAATTTATCCTCTTAATGTACTAATAAGCACCTGTAAAGTACTCATATGTACATGTAAATACAAATATATGACCTTGAAGTAGTAATATGTGTCTTAAGTCGTTGGGATATGTTTGTAGCAATAGTCAAAAATTTACCCACTGTATGAGTCAAATTATCGATTTTTCTTTTATGCCAAAAATCATTAGGATATCAAGTAAAGATCATGTTCCATGAAGATATTTTGTAAATTTCCTACTGTAAATATATTAAAACTTAATTTTTGATTTGTTATATGCATTGCTAAGAACTTCATTTGGACAAATTTAAAGATGATTTTATTTCAATATTTAGATTTTTTTGCACCATCAGATTCCAGATTTTCGAAATAGTTGTATCTCGGCCAAATATTGTCTGATCCTAACAAACCATTCATTAAAGGAAAGCTTATTTATTCAGCTTTCAGATGATTTATCAAACTGACCCTTATGACTGGTTTTGTGGTCCAGGGTCACAAATGTCATCTTAAAGTACAAACATGCACCCTTAAAATACTTGACTAATTTGTCTTCTAATATGTATATTTAAAGTGGTAATATGTCTTCTTAAGGAACTTACTTGCATTTTTCAGTACAAACATGTACTAATGTGTGTCAAACCTGTATGACTAGCAGAACACACATAATATTTTCTTCTATTAAGAGTCAAGAGGCATTTATTTGTCATTTGCATAGTTAACAATAGGGAAAACTGGGCTTTGAAATGCTTGTGACGAGGCTCAGACACACAATAACAAGACATAAAAGACATACACGTCCGTGGAGAGCACTGAGATTTTTGAGTGACTTCAGTGCCCATAGGCAGAAAGACATGGACAGAGCATTATATACAAATAAGTGGCAGTAACAGATACAATAAAGGTAGACAGTGTTAAAGGGTACATAACATACACAGTTTCACCTAATCTCATGTTAATCTTGAGTACCTATAGAGTACTACTGCATCCTTCATATATCCAAAAAGTCTTTAGTTTTATCATATTTATAAAAGAAAAATATAGCTTTCAGATTCTTTCTGGAAAAAGCAGAGCTCCTGGAGGCGTGCTTCGTGTTGTTTCCATGAACACTTATGAGCTGATTTCCAACAAAATACAGAAATCTGATGCAATTGTACTTACATGAATGGGGTCTTTTATCACAGGGACGGCTCCATGTTTTAATAGCAAACGATGTGCAAATCCAGCGTCAACTTTGGCCTTGTTTATAAAACATTCGTCACTCAAATGACCAGAACACACAAATGCACTTGATACACTCCGTTGCTGCCCCGGAAAAACAAACTGCATCCACTGTTCATGTAACGCTGGGTTCTTAGGGAAGCTGAACACAGTAAACTTTCCCTCACATCCAAAAATGCACTTACTCGGAGGCATTCTTGAACAAATCCTATGCAGCGCTGCCAACGATTTTGAAGGGCGTCGATGTGCGCAGTCTCGCTCTCTTCTGGTCAATGTGTGTGCGCGGGCGCGCTTTTCCGGGAGCAATGCTCATATAAGGACTTCCGTTCTCATCTACGTCATTAGATCCACGATCGAAAAAAAACAGCCGAAACTTGTACCAACCCGGAAGTAAGATTTTCGGCACAGAAATTCTCAGTCATTCTTCTAAATTATTTTTTAAAATGTTGGCCATGTTTAGCATGAGAATCCATCCCTTTAACACTGAGAACAACTCTGAATACATGAAACACCATTGTACACCCCCTTTAAGATTTGTAAGTATTCATAAGTAACATGAAGTAAGCTACATGAAGTAAAATTAAAGTGGAAATGAAGATGCAATGAATAAAATTAAGAGTAGCACACATTCCGATGTATTTCAGAGTAAAGCCAAAATGTAATTGTGGAGTGTCACAGAGGTACATGAAAGAATATTTAAAAAGTGGCAGTGCAAGTACATAAAAGTAAACATAAGAGCAGCATGTATTCCGGTTTTTAGATGGAGGATAGCTGGTTGTTAAGCAGTCTGATGGCTTGAAGATAGAAGCTGTTCTTCAGTCTGGTTGTCCGTGATCGGATGGATCGTAAGCGTCTGCCAGATGGTAGTGTGGCAAACAGGTGATGAGCAGGGTGAGTGCGGGCCTTGATTATGCTGCAAGCCTTTCTCAAGCAGAGTGTCTGATGGATGTCCTGTCAGGCTGGGACTTTATGTCCAATGATGAGCTCTGCTGTTCTCACCACTCACTGAAGAGCTTTGCGGTCCAAAGAAGAGCAGTTACCGTACCATACAGTGATGCAGCTGGTCAGAATGCTCTAAATAGTGCATCGGTAGAAGTTTGACATGATGTTAGAGGAGATGCCAAACCTCTTCAGTCTCCGCAGGAAGTAGAGATGCTGACAGTCTGTTTTCACTATGGTCTCTGAGTGTAGGCTCCAGGAAAGTTCCTCAGAGATGTAAATGCCAAGGAACTTGTAACTCTTAACTGTCTTTACTATCTCTCTATTGATGTGAATGGGAACGTGACCCTCTCTCTGTGACTTCCTGTAGTCTGTAACCTCATCTCTGTAGGATGTCTAATCGCCATTAGTCATGAGTCCTAGGATAGTAGTATCATCAGCAAATTTGAGGATGATGTTGGAGCTGTGCTTAGCAGAGCAGTCATAAGTGAACAGGGAGTACAAGAGAGGACTGAGTACACATCCCTGTGGGGCACCAGTGCTGGGTGTAAGTGAGGAGGATGTGTGATTGCCAATTCTAACCACCTGGGGTCTGCCGGTCAGGAAGTCCATGACCCAGTTATGTAAGTGACTGTTAATACCCAGTTTGGCTATAAGTTTGGTAGGGATGATGGCGTTAAATGCAGAGCTGTAATCAACGAACAGCATCCACACATAGGTGTCTCTTCCTTCCAAGTGTTCCAGGACAGAATGTATGGCCATTGCAATGGCGTCATCAGTGGATCTATTTGAGCGGTAAGCAAATTGTAAAGTTGGACCCTTTACAATTTGTCAGGCAGAGAGGAGCAGATGTGCGATTTGACTAGCCGTTCTAAGCACTTCATGATGACTGATGTCAGTGCTACAGGGCGGTAGTCATTCAGGCAGGAGACAGTTGTTTTTTGGGAACAGGGATGATGGTGGTTTGCTTGAAGCATGTGGGGATCACTGTTAGTCTCAAGGAGAGATTGAAGATATTGGTGAAAACATCTGTTAACAGAACAGTGCAGGCCCTCACGACACGTTCGTGAATACCATCTGGACCTGGAGCTTTCCAGCCATTGACTCTCTTGAAGGCCTTATTCACTTCAAGTGTGGTTAGAACCAAAGGGCAGATGTCAAGGTCAGCAGGTATTTTCACAGCAGGGAATGTGTTGCCTGCTCAAAGCGAGCATAAAATGTATTGAGCTCATCCGGCAAGGAGGCAGACAAAGACACACCACTGCTTTTCCTTCCTTTGTAGTCAGTGATATAGTGTAAACTGCTCCACATGCGTTGGGGGTCAGAGCCATGATATTCTGACACTACAATGTCCCTAAAGTCTCTTTTGGCTGATTTCATGGTTCTTTGAAGGTCATACCTGGACTTCTTGTAAGCAGTTAAATCCCCAGAGTTGAAGGCAGCAGTTCGTGCTCTTAATTTGGCACGCACCTCACCGTTGACCCATGGTTTCTGGTTTGGAAATGATTTAACATTTATGGATGGGACAACATCCTCTGTGCATTTGTTAATGTAGCATATCACCAGCGTCTGTGTAAAATTATATGTTCCACAGTTAGAGTTTTAGGGCCCTATTTTAAAGATCTAAATGCAAAGTGTAAAGCGCATGGCGCAGGTGCACTTAGGGCGTGTCCAAATCCCCTTATGCTTTTTTAACAACAGAAAAATGTTCCGTACAAAAACCCATTTTTGGAAAGGGTTGTACCTATTCTCTTAATGAGTAATGGGCGTAACGTTCTATAAACCAATCAGAGTGTCAACTCACATTTCCTTTAAGAGCGAGATGCGCTCGCGCCATGGCCGATCGCTATTTACATGGCGGATTTTGTTGGTGGAAAAGCTCCATCATTACATTTTTATATTTATAGCCTACACAATAATATTCTTTTACACTGTAATCCTTTTGTTTTTAATATTTGGCATGTTTGTGTGATGCGCATCCCTGTGTGTAATAAGCAAAGTCAACGCACACTGTGGACCCGCCAAGAGGCGCATTTTCTACCAAAGAGCTCTTTAAATGACAAAAGCATATTGCACCATTGACTTTAGACTTTAGACCAGGTTTGAGTTGGTCTATGGCACAGTCTATTTTCAGCTCCTTAAAATAGCAATAAGCCAGAAATGCGCCTGAACACACCTATTTTTTAGACCAGCACACCCATGAGCGGACAAATGGGCGCAAATGCATTTGCTAATTAAACGACGTGACGCTGGACGGGAAAATGCGAATGGCGCCGGACTGAAACTAGCAAACACACTTGCGCTGTGCCTTGCGGCGGGTGAATGATAGGGCCCTTAGAATAAAATGAGAGTGATTTATGACAGAATTTAGATTTTTCTGTAAACTACCCCTTTAAGGTACTATAATGCATTGTACAGTAGGTACAAAGATGTACCTTTTGACTGACAAGCTATTCTTCAATTTTTGCACATTTTATCTGACAGTGCATGGAGCACAAACTAATTTGTCAAAAAAAGAGAACTGAGGCTTTTTTCCATACGGCTCTGTGCCATCCCATTAACAGCATTACCCTGTGCTTCAGGCAGTGTGGATGTGCCAACAAATTGCAGTAGATGTTCCTTGCCAACCATCGTCTGAATAAGCTGCAGAGTTCAAGATAACCCTGAGAGCCCCCTTGTGCAGGTCACTAAACTCCTATAGGAAGAAGACACAGCTGCCATTGCTGCTTTTCATTGAATAGCTCTCAACTTGCATATGGAAAGTTTGATTGCTGGTAATGAAGGTGACTATGGAGCAGTTTTCAAAACGTCCTCATGAATAATTCAGATGAGAATAATAAGTCTACTTTGGTCCGAAGGATCTCCAGGATTCTGTCAAAGCCCTGCACATTCCTAAAGGCCACACAGGTTTCACTGTCACTGGTGATGTTCTCTATGGTGCGCTGTTCAAGTTGCTGAATAACTGGGAAGTCTGAGCGTTGCAGAAATAATCAAGGGAACAAATAATTGATTTTAACTGCATCCTTCTGCTATTCAAAGAGTTATGCTTTTAAAGTTGATTGAATATCTATGGCATTGTCTAAAACTTGTGTTTTGTTAGTGCTGTAAAAATACCACTCTGACCGATGCCTTTTAGTCTTATTCACAACAGACCTTCTGTCTGACTCGGACATCTGTTGTATAACTTGTACAAGTTTAAAGATGCACTCCACTGAATTTTTCTTCACATCAGGATCCAGGCTGGACAAGAGCTGAATTAGAGGTTCAAGCCCTTTGTTCTCAAAAACCTGGACCTTGTAGGAAAAGTTCACTGACAATGACAAACACAAAGTGGCAAACTCATGGACCACAGTATTCTCTGGGGGAAAAAAGGTGGCAAGTAAGGTTTGTGTAAAATAAATGAAAATAATAAAAATATATATATTTTTAAGTAATAATTATATATGTAATATTTATTTATTTATTTATACACTACCATTCTAAAGTTCAGTATTTTTTTATGTTTTTAAAAGGAGTTTCTTATGCTCATCAAGGCTGCATTAATTTGAACAAAAATATTGAGAAATATTATTACAATTTAAATAATGGTTTTCTATTCTACTTTAAAATATTATTTATTCCTGTGGTGCCAAAGGTGAATTCATCAGTGAATTTCACATTATTCTAATATGCTGATTTATTATCAATGTTGGAAACAGCTGTGCTGGTTAAATTTTTATTTGTTTTTTGGAACCTATGGTTTTCACGATTTTTTGATAAATAAAAAATAAAAAGAACAGCATTTAATCAAAATAGTAATATTTTGTAACAAAAAAGTTTTATGACAAAAGTTTGGGGTCTGTATGTTTTTTTGTCTTTCATTCTGTTTTTGAAAGAAATTAATACTTTTACTCAGCAAAAATTTCTTATGATGTTGTGTGTGTGTGTGTGTGTGTGTGTGTGTGTGTGTGTGTGTGAGAGAGAGAGAGAGAGAGAGAGAGAGAGAGAGAGAGAGAGAGAGAGAGAGAGAGAGAGAGAAAGAGAGAGAGAGAGCACTGAAATAAAAAAAAATGTGCCAGTTACCTTCAGGTGATAGTTTGCTGATTATTGCAGGTATCACATTCAGTGTCTTCAAACTATTTTTAACTTCATCTGTTTAAATATGACAACTCAAATTAAATCTATGCTGCTGAACATGCTTTGATTTATTAGCAGTGCCTATTTTTGTACCCTACGTACTGTTAGAGGCCATGATGCTCAGAGACATGACAGCATTCCTGCGATATGAGACGAGAAAGAGGTTCAGTCACTCCCAAGCACATCAAAGAAGTCTTATTCACATCACCTAAAAATATCAGAACAACAGCAATTCACATACAGAGATCGATAAAGTAGAGTCGCACATGGGAATATAGTGAGCACTTACTTACTCTCAGTGACCTAGACTGAAAGACTAATTACATTGTTGCCTTTTTCTGAGAGTTTGTGGATGGCCTCACAAGCTTCTGCCAGCACTTCTCCTTCAGGAAAGCTGAGCACGACAACCGCTGACGCTGCTGGTTTTCTCTCGATAGGTAAAGGGTCGAACTGAAAAAATAAGACGTGTAAATTATTAAAAGGTTGTAAAATATTTTAGGAAAGTCCTGCAAAATCACACGAGCGGAGAAACATTTTCTCACCGCGTCTTTCGAGCATGGCTCAGTCTCTTTATTTACTTTATTATTATTTAAAAACTAACACAACTTAACAGGATAAATAATATCAATAAACATCTTAATAAATGTTTTCTACAAAACAAAATAATAAGCGACTTCTACCAATCGTGAAAATACCAGCAACGCTGGGCTTCTGTTTAGCGTGAAGCTGTTGCTAGGTGACAGATGTCATTTACCATTTCACCTGTAGGTGAGGCCAGAATCACTCCGAAACATACTGGGTCAATTTTGTATTTATTTGTTTAAAATAGGCTGAGTTTAAAGAGATAGATAGATAGAGAGAGAGAGAGAGACTATATGTCGCCCATGTACCGTTAGCTGGGTCTCACGTAATCATTTATTAAATTATGCACAAAATGATTTAATAAAATTACACTCTATATTCAATCTATATCTCTATATCTCACTCCATATCTATATTATTAATAATTATAATTATTTGCTTTATAAATCAAAGTGTGTATGTTTGTGCATGTGTGCGTGCGTGTGCGCGCTCGCGCGTGTGTGTGTAGCTGTCAGTGCGGATGAGCCGGATACGCAAATTCACACCGAATTCAGACTCGGACACGTTCCACACTCGGAATACTGGCTTCGTCTAAAAATAAACATATTTTCAGGGCAGACAAACGACAAAGAAAGAAAGTGGGAGTGGGATTTTGCTTGAGACATATTTGAAGGGTTGATGGCTTAGGCTGACTGGGGTGAGTTAACGTTAGCGTGCTAACGGAGCAGCGCCGCAGTGGATGTCTCTCAACCCGCTCTTTTTTCTTTAAGTTAAACTGACGTCGCTCAAATTGCATTTTATTATTCATTTTCAATGTTATCAGCCAGTATTTGTGCCGTGTTTTTTTTTTTCAAGCATAGTGTTTAAAAAGCTCCCGATGTGAGACTGGCTAGTTAGCAAGTAAGGTACGTTAGGCTTACTAATGAAGTCTTAAGGAGCTTTTGCAGTATACGGACGAGAACTTAAAAATAATACGTCTTATTGGTATGAACATTAATGTTGTATGTAACAGCAGGCTGTTTTATCACGTTTAGCGAGATATTTATCTGTCTAGCGAGCTAATACAGCTAACTAACTAGCTGGCTGCGGTTAGCTAACTGAACGGAACGTTATGCCAGATTATATTTTACTAAGAGACAGTTAGGACACCACTAGCTTAAAACACTTGTCACTGTGTGATAGTTAATTTATTGTTATACAACAAACAATGGCCTCGGCTGGTAACACGGTCTCATCGTTTGCGAGTAAAACAAAAACGAAGAAGAAGCACTTCGTGGCTCAGAAAGTGAAGCTGTTTCGTGCCAGCGACCCTCTGCTCAGTGTCCTCATGTGGGGAATAAACCACTCGGTGAGTCAAATCTGCAGTCTTTCTCTTTGTTTGTGTCCGGTATTGATCAATGCATTAGAATTAACGAGAAAAAGAAGTTCAGCATGTCTCACAACCGAAAATTGGCACCATCTGTTGGGTACAAGCACTTCATGACCATCAGAGAGAGGTCTGCCTTCTTTTCTTTTGCCTAAACTTCAGTGTAAAGGTCAACATTCTGATTAGTTCCTTTAAACACTTGCAGTTGCATATTAAAACGTTCTTACAGCATGTGAACCAAACCTGTCAATGTTTATATAAAGAATTATTGACTTAGTTATAGTGCTTTTCATAAGACTTATCCCAATTTGCATCATATTGATGGAAATTGGCGTAAACCTTAATTTGAAGTTCATTTGAATATCATTTGTAAGTTCTTTGTGTCCTTTTATGTGCATGCTAAGAGGTTGCAAAATAATATCTGTGTGAGTAGTATGGAGTTGTGGGTGAGTAATCATTTCCTGTTGGAAGTTTTGGTTGCAAGATGATAAGCTGAGAGGTTTGCTGAAGCAAGACTCCTCCCTCTCTAGACTGACTACTGACTGTTATTGCTTGCACCTAGGGATGGGACGATAACCGGTTTTATTGATAACCGTGATAAAATGTGCTGAAGGTTAGTAATATCGTTTAAAAATGAATTATCATTAAAACCGTGTTTGATTATCGCGGTTTTAATAACTCACTATTAAATCATGTCCAGCCAGCAACAGTCTGACGCAAGCGCAGCGCACAATGTTTTTTTTGTTTTTTTTCGAGAAGGAATGGCGAAAGTCAGTGACTTTTCTATGCTTTTCTATGCTTCTACACTTTTTATTGTAAGGAAGGAAATGCCACAGAATTTAATCTTTCTTTAAATTAAGTGCATAGAGTTGCTTGTTTTATTAGTTGTTTGTTGATTATTAAATATAAAACTTGCTGAAATGTTTTCAGTGTGAGCATCAACTATTTTTGAACACTTTCATCTCGTTTCAACAAAACCGTGATAATATTGATAATCGTGATAATTTTAGTCACTATAATCGTGATATTAAATTTTCATACCGTCCCATCCCTACTTGCACCATTATCTGTCTTTGGAGAGGAAAGCATTATTGATGTGTTTCTCCTATAGGCCTACACATTTCATTTGGGAGTGGTTCATAATCATGTACTTGTTTGTCTGTTTGACTGTGTTTTGAGATGAAGAATGGCAGTATTTGCTTTACAGATAACAAAATAATTCAGATTTAGATGCCTTTATGTGTCCATTTATGTTTGGTGTTACAGTCTTCACCTCCAGCTGTTTGTTAGACGTTTCTCTATGAATTAACTGTCAGACCAATCATACAGCATTCCTTTAGTGTTCTACATTAAAGGTTCTAAAAATGTAAAACTTTGGAACGGTTTCAGTGTCTTTTTTTTCTCTACGCTGTCTGGTGACATTTTCCAAATTGTAGCTGTTTAAGTTGTCTTAGACATTAAAGTTTTGTTATTTTCCTGTCACACATACAGTCCTTAACTGTCATTTTTCTGATTAATTTTATTCACAGTCGATAAATGTAGCCTACATGGATGATTGACATTTAAGAAAATGTTCCAGTAGAAAAGGCATGAAAATAATATAGTTATTTGTATTGTACTCATTGCCTTTTGTGAAAACACATCCTCATTGTCATCATAATTTTAAAAACACTCTGAACATTTATGAAAAGATATCCAAAAATGTTCACAAGCATATTTGTGTTAATAATCATATTGATATTAGTAATTTGTTCCATTTATTCATATGGGTTAATGTTGGAATTTATGTGTGTATACACTTTTTCTTGGATTTTCTTTTTCTGGAAAATCTTAATGCTTCGTAAAAAAAAAGCGATGTGTATATATATATATATATATATATATATATATATATACTTTTTTTTTCCTTCACATTATTAACCTTTATTTCACACTGCTCTGTCTTTTCTCCTGTAAATGTGCTGATCATTTCCTGCTTCTGTGAAGCCTCTCCCTCATAAATACATGACAGACTCTGATTGGTTAGCTAGTCCAGTGGGTTGTGATTGGCTAAACTGCCTCTAGTGTGTGTCTAAATGTCCCAGCCCTCACCTCAGCAGCATTTGCTCCAGTTGTATTCATCTCTATATTGATTATCAATTTGAGCCCAATTGAGACAGAGATATTAGTAAGGAGGATCACGCAGAATCTGTTAAAGCATGGCTCTTTATGGTATGTTTTTTTTGTTTGTTGTTGTCTCATACTTTTAGATGCACTGTTATTTGTAAATGTTACTGCTTCTGTTAGCTTTTAATGTACGGTTTTATCTTGATTTAAAGCTTTATTACAGTACAGCAACCGGGCACGCATCTAGGGCTGCAACTAACAATTATTTTGATAATCGATTAATCTGTCGATTATTTTTTACGATTAATCGATTATTCGGTTTATGTACTTATATTTTAGTTTTTTCCATTTTTTTCCCCCAAGTAAATTATTAATAAGGGTCTTTATCATTCAGCATAGATTTTTAAGAGATTTAACCATTTTGCATTGACATATCCTCATCAAAAATATACCTGGAGTTGTTTTATTATGTGTTAGTAATCCTTTTGTTGAAAAAACACTGACCCATACTCTAGCAAATTTCACAAGGAGATTTCAAATAATGTTTTCACCATGGCAGTCCTTAGAGCTCCTAAAGTAGTTTAACATCCCGAACAAAGCTTAAGGAATCTTTCAGAACATATTTTCACGAAGAATAAGGATAAAACAGAATAAGATTGCAGTGCGTTGTATTTTATTATTTACTGGGAAACAGCTTTATAGCTTATGCTGTGAAATTGTAAACAATCCTTCGAATAAAGTGCCAATGGCATGAAACCTGAATGGAACTCACAATTTAAAGTAAAATCCATCAGAAGGTTGTCCAAGAAAAAAAAATCGGACACACACACAAAAAACCTGCTGTGTGAAAAAGAGCAGTGAATACTTAGAAAAAAAAGTGCATTTCAAATATCTTTAAACATTTACCTATCTCATTCAGTCATAATTAGGCTGGACGACTGAAATTATGAACTGGTAAACGACAAACTGATCACAGAACATGTTTGTAAAGCTTTAAATGTTAACTGTTAAAAAGCAATGTTATCAGCTTTTACGACTAAACATTTGCAAACAACATTGTACTGGAGAATCTGCACAAATAAAAGTCTTAGGGGCCGTTCACATATCGCGCCTAAAAACGCGTGGAAAATGCTAGGCGCACCGCTTTCTCCTCCTTTCCAAAGCGCTCGGGCAGAAGCGCTCCTGAGGCGACACGTTCTCTCCTTGAAGACGCGGAAATTTCAGCAAAGGATAAATGGATTTGCAGCTCTAAAAATCGCTTGCAGTAGCTCTGCTACTAAATTTATTTCAAAATGGAAATCCATATACAGCTATGATCAGCTGTTCCTTCATCTTGGCTGAGCTTTAAACGTTGTTACGGGAAAGGATGAAGCTGATTATTTAGTTCTTGTCACATGATCCGCGGTGCGCTTGCCGCATTCTGAAAAGTTGAAATGTTTTTAACTCGATGCGATGCGGACACGCCTGGAAAAACGGGCGCGTTGCGACCGCGTCGCTTCCATTATGAGCGAGCATACTGCGCGCCTACATTGGAAATAACGAACAGGAGCGCGCAAAAGACGCGATATGTGAACGGCCCCTTAAACAGTTCAGTAGTGCAGAGTTTACAGGTTAATCTTCTTTTTTGAAGGCTCAAAGTTAAGTACTCCCACATCCCGCTGAATGCTGCAGAGACGCTGTTTCGGGAAGCACGTGACATAAAACGAGGCCAGCTATTGGCTATTCGCTACTTCTTCTGTTGTACTGGTACTGGAGTAAAACCTCCGGTGGCTCATTACTGCCACACTTTGGTCACCGCAGATTTGAAATATGCCCGAAATGAGCCGCTTACGGCAAATAAGTTATTTAGCAACGAATCGATGACTAAATTAGTTGACAACTATTTTAATAATCGATTTTAATCGATTAAATCGATTCGTTGTTTCAGCTCTACACGCATCCATTTATAATGCTTCTCATACCTATGTGAAAATACGTTTATAAATGGAATGGAATCAGGATTAATATATGAATAGATTTTTACATGCACCCCTATTTTTCTTCCTCTTCTCTAAAGCAGCACAGCATGGCCTCTCCCCCTTTGTTGCATGTTCCCAGGGGCGGGGTTTGTCTGCGTTTGTGATGTCACAAATCTGGGAAGTAACTCATTGTAGTCCCTACGATCTATTTATGTAGGCATTAAACTGAGAGAATTTTTTTAAGACAGTATCTCCATTTCCATTGAACTTTCAGTGCCACAACTTTGCAGATATTGTTTATGCTCAAACAGTAACATTACACACTACCTAACGTTAAGTGAAATCGTAATAAACCACCTCTTTAAAAACAGATGTAAATTATAAACCTTCGTGACAATGCAGCAGTGGCCCAATCGGGCAAGTGACAAATCATTCAACTGTCCCGAGCGTCTTTCACACAGGCCATCGGGGAGTCCTTATTGTCGAGCCTTGACAAGGGTTAGAAATTTAAAACTCTTTAAAAATAAAAAAGAAGAAATTAAACATGAATAAATGAATCATTCAAAATAAGTTTATTTTAGAAAGTATATTTTTCATTTCATGCCATCTGGTGTTAATTTCGTCACCTATTTTAATTTAGTCTTAGTCTTGTGCCGAATGTCCTTGTTAGTTATAGTCATATTTAGTCATTCACATATCTTTTTTTGTTAATCAAGTTTTAGTCGACTAAAAGTCTCATCATTTTAGTTTAGTTTTAGTCAAAAGAAAACTCAAGGTATCTTAGTCAATTTTAGTCGAATAAAAGTCTTTTAATTTAAGTCTAGTTTTAGTCGAAAATTTTTAGTCTTTTTTAAAAATAACACATTATTACTGAGATTATTACTGATAAACATTTCATTAAAAAAAAAGTCTTTCACATATCTCAAACATTGGTTAAATGTCATAATTACATGACAAAATACACTTGTTGAATGATTTTTGTTGAATGCAAATGTTATTTCAATTTCAGATTTAGGAGACACATTCACAAATGATTAACCTGATCACTTTTTTTACTTTATTGATACTGCTTTTAATCGTAATGCAAAGACAGGTCATCAAGACATAAGCTGTCATGTACAATAAAAGAGCCTGCGCAGCGACAGGAAATATAATTTAACACGCAAAGCCTGCCTAGACTGTGGACTTGCGCTCAGGATTTTTATTTTTTATTTTATTTTATTTTTTGAGCAGTGTGTGGATGAATTCTTTCTACGCTCACACTTTTTTATTTCTTGATAACAGACCTCTGCTAACTATAACACATAAATATCTAGCTTCTACCTTCGACCTAGCAAGTCGTCATCGCTCGTCACTCGTGTTCGCTTTGGGTGTTGTGTGTTCAGCAGTTTCGTGTTGCAGCCACAGGAGTATGAGACCTGTAACTTGAGCCACAGCATGAAGCCGCGAACTCATTCTGAATATTTTAAAGGCGTAACAGCTGATGAAAAAGCAGAGATTATTGTAGACGAAAATGAAGAAAGATTTTATCTTAGTTTTTATTTTATACAAAACATTTTCGTCTCCTCTTTTTTCGTCAACAATAATGCATGGTAATTTAGTCTTAGTCAGCGTTTTTGGACAGTGGTGCAGTCTTGTCATCGTCTCGTCTTAGTCATGAAAAAAAGGTCGTTGAGGAACATATTTAGTCTAGTCTCGTCTGATGAAATTAACACTAATGCCATCTTTAATCTTGTTTTACATAAAAATATTAAACAACAGCCATTTTTAAGGTTGTTTTGCATGCTAAACATCAACAGAGAGTTGTGGTGCTTTGTGCCAAGGGTCAAAGTGGAGTTCAGGTCTTGGTCTTGTAGAGCTGGAATGGAATTGGAAAGAGGGGGAGGCTAAAAAAATCATAATAGAGAAGTGGTGAAGAGATCCTTCTTGATCTTTGACAGCCCCATCAATTAAATACACTAACCGCCACTTACTGGATTTAAGCAGCACTGCTACATTCTGTAGGCTGCAAGTGGATATTTAGTGTTGGATATTTTAGATATCAAGCAACTTTGACAGCATGTGGTTAAGTAAGTTGAGGTTTGAGTAGTAGGGTTGGGTATCGATTGGGTTTTATTCTATACCGGTGCCATTTCGATACTTTTAAAACAGTACCAGTGCCTAAACGGGGCCAGAACCGATACTTCTATAAAAATAAATACATTTAAAAAAGCCTAAAAAGGATAACATTAAAGAACATTAAAAATATTTTAAATAAATCCATAGCATTCACACGCTCCTTGGATGCTCTCATTTCCCAAGCCTCCTTTTCTCTAAGGCTAATAAATGTATTTCACGATCTATGTCATTATTTAATACAAAACCACACATAATGTTTCTACTGTTTCTCTGTCAATCACTCTGATATTTAGTTAAAATGAGTGCTGTCTGTCGCTGTCTTTAATCAGTTCATACAGTGAATGACTGTATGGTCAATCTTTATAAAGTAGCAACAATGTTGTTTGCAAAAAGAATCTTAGGCACATTAGTATTTTCATGCCAAAAAAGTGTTTTAATCCAGTTATTTATATCTTTTGCTGTAGTGTGTCAGTAGGAAATATCAGTTTACATTTCCAAACATTTATTTTGCTATTAATTTTAATAATAATCTAGTGAGATTGTTGAATGCACAAGCAGTCTGACAACAGACTGCCTTAAACTAAGACTTTTGCACAGTAGTGTATGTATAAAGTATGTACAGTTAGATTAAGTATATTTAAATAAGTGTAATTAAAGTATGTGTTCATATGTGTTAAGGGCTCTATTGTCGCTGGAGGAAACAGCTGTGGTGTGATACGTGGTGAACGCAGCGGAAACTTTACAGTAGATGAGAAACCGATTGCTCCCTCGTGACCTTTTGTAAACTACGTTTATGACAAAGAACTGCACAGATATTAGGGATGCACCGATCATGATTTTTCATGGCCGATTCCGATACCGTTTTTTTTTTTTTTCTCTTTAAGCAACAAACAAGAAAGAAGGAAAGTGTGCATAAACAAGATGTTTATTTGGTATTTAATAGGCCAAACTGGCTTTTGGCTATTGAAAACAATAACTGCAACCATCTGAAATTAACAGCAGTAACTGCACAGTAATTAGCCTACATTCAATACAAACATAGATGGTACAGACATTAGCTTTTGTTTTTGAATTGGGTTGAAACTACAGAGAACTGGCCTTAAATTTAAAGATTAACTGTAACCATGTGAAATTAAAGGCAATAACTGCATTGTTTTAAAGTCCAAACAACACAATCAACACACATTCAATAAGATGTTTCTTAATCAGCATTCAGTATTTTAGTTTTTAAATTTGGTTTTAAATAAAAAAAAAGGTCTTTACCAGTGAGACTAAATAAAAGTATGCTATATAAATAGATGATTCCAAAATGTTAAAATCAAACAATGTTGGTGCGAATAAAACAAAGATGCAAAGTGTTTTCATTTATCCAATTTAAAAAAAAAAATTAGGGTAATGATTCACATCTATATTTTTTTTTAACTTGAGCCAATGAAAAATAAATAACTATTGTCTCAAGTAAAAAAATATAGATGTGAATCATTACCCCAAAAATTTTTAATTGGATGAATGAAACACTTTTTTCACAGTGTGCTACAGCAGGTGATTTTTAAATCAAATTAAGTCGATGTAATTTTAAAGTAAAATAAAAATAATAATCTTATACAGAACTGACGTTTATTTCTGGCTTTTCAAACATGTATGCAAGTACTAATTTTCCATAAAAAAAAAAAAAAAAGTTGTGTCTCAGTTTAGTCAGTTTCGTTTCTCATCCAACACGTGATAAGTTGATCTGAACATCTCTTCACGGTCTACTCGTGTTCAGGGTGCGGACAGGTACAGTATATGCTCTCGCAGCTTTAGTATGCAGTGCACAGAAAAGGGACTCTTATTTGTGCGCCAGTACACCAACGGCTGATCGCTTCCTGCTATCTGTGCCTCAGACATGAAGCCCTGCATTTCCAGAGCTGAACGGCTGCCCGTGTCTTACGCACAGATTTCGAAATACTTCCACACAAATGACATAGCGAACGATTACAATGAAGTCGGCTGAAAAAAGACCAAAAACCGGCCGATTGCCGATCGCGTATTTTAAGCAAAAACCAGCCGGTTCTGATTTATGGCCGGTCAACCGGTGCATCCCTAACAGATATTCTAACAATCTATTGATAAACACACACCTTGTGTCCCGTTTCTGTTCGAGTCCGCTTGCGCTGCTCCGCCGCGGTCTGCGGATTGAAGAGCGCACTGAAATGCGGGAGGAGACCGGTCTGCTGCTGCTTTCATATGAAATTTAAGGGGACTGACTCTGAGGCGATCACAAATTTGTGTACAGTTTATGAAGCTAAATGCCATAGCCCCACTAAAAAAGCTCAGCGACGCCCCTGCCTTTTGTGTACATTTCGGAGAACCAGGACAAATATTTAAATCGATCGCTCAGGCATTTAAGCGGCACTGAAATGAGGCACCGAAATTTGCGTTCTGATTCGGTTCGGTGCATACCGGTTCCATAGGTATGACACCGGGTTTCGGTACCCAACCCTATTGAGTAGTTGGTGCAGCTCGCTGTGGTGCTTCCACTGCTAATGAATCATGCTTGCAGCTGAAGGTCCTCACTGAGCTAAGGCTACCAAACAGAAAAGCAGCAGCTCTTGACCAATGAGGACCACAATGCTTGAATTTGATTAGCAAACCAGTGAATGGGGAATATAATGTAATCTTATTCTGTCTCGTATCAAGTAGCACCTCAGCTTTTGTGTTCTCAAGCTATCTGTTTTTGTGCATCTACTAAAGACTAATTTGTAAATGCATTGAGATTGATATGAGAATTAATGCTAATTCAGTTTAGATGATTATGAAACCAAACACTCCGGGAAGTGGTTGTTTTAGTCACTCGTGACCGTTTCTCTACCCTCTGCTTTCTGCCTACTCTGTACAGGTCTTTACTATCTCATAATCTTTTTATCTCTTACTTTTCTCTTTGTTAAGCCCTCCATGCTTCCCAGACTCTCTCGCCCTGACCAAGAGTTGCTCTGTCTGTGTCTGGATTGCATAAGGAATTTCTAAGATACACAAGCTACAGCAGTTGATCTGTGGCACTGGGAAAATAGACACACTATATTATTTTTAAACCGCCTAAGGCAAATGCTGATGATCTTCAAAGTCTTTACATTTCAGTCATAATACTTTGATTAGCAGTACATCTGTAGATCATTTTCACATGCTCTTCTAAATAAAATGCATTACTGGTGAAGTGCATGTGGGATGCTATTTGCCATTTACTTTGTTGTAGGCGTATAAAGTTCTACAAAGAAAATTATTAATCACAATGCCACTTCTTATCTGTGTAGCCATTTCAGTCAATACTAGTTAATCCCTAGACACACTGCAAGATTTTTGTCGGTCCCAGATGAAAGATTGGCATTGTGAAACAATCATTTTCGGACAGTGTCATTAATTCAGCATGATCATCACACAGTGTGTTTGCTGCTACGACCCACTTACTGACCAACCAATAAACAATATATAATGTGAAATTAACGCGACAGTGCTAAAATATTAAACTGCTTACCTCAAGGTCTTATCCCTTCCTCTATTTTTCAGCACACGTAAAAAACTACAACTGCCAAACTGTGATTCATCATGCTCTTTTTGTTTACCACTAATGCATACTACTGACGTTGTATTTTTCTATAGTAACATGCGTCGTAGCCTACAAGTCAATAGGTGTCATCATCATACAGTCTGCATTTATGTGTTACCCAAGTTTATCAGATCCATGTCACACACTGTGATTTGCAGTGATCTTATAGGATTGCTAAAATTGTGCTGTGTGTAGATGGCTTAAGGCATGATAAATCAAAACTAACTGCATTGATAGTCATTTCATTCATAGGCACTTCATTTTCTTCTTTATTTGCAAGGCTTGCGTCAATGATGTCTACACAAATTCAGCATGGCTAAGTTTGTTTTTCAAATGAGGGCAGTACAGGTGAATGACCTGTGTAACGGCTTTAGCTCAACCTTGAGTAGTCAAAGATCAACATGTACCTTTTTATCACACACATCCGCACTGCTATCATTAAAACAAACTTATAGATTGCGGGTGATGGCTCTGCATTTGACCTATTATTGTATAGAATTACTAGTAAATAAAGATATGAGTAGTGTTGTCACGGTACCAAAATTTCAGTATTCGGTACCGATACCAGTGAAAGTCCACGGTTCTCGGTACCAATTTCGGTACCAAAGCAAAACACAAAAATATGCTAATTAAAAAACAAACTTTTTATCACTAAAAATAAAACCAATGCCATTCTTTATACTTATTTACAATTGTGTTTAAAGTTTTTCTACAAGTTATATAATTATGAAAAACAGTAAACAAGTTTCACCCAAATTTAATTTGTCTTTTAATTTATGAAATTTAAACACATTTTATTTTTGGTAAATAAAGGTGATTTGCTATTAAAATTAAAACATGGAAGAAATATTGTGATTTATTTCTTTAAAAAATAAAGTTTTATAAAAAAAATTCAACAGTAGTAGCAGTATCACATACATTTTACTAAATAATAGTAATATTTCTAGCACAATGCCTTTATGTAAAAATTAACTTTTAGGCCTAATGAATGCATATTTGTCATTTTAACTGAACTTAAGACTGGTGGTGATGCTTAAGATATTTTTGGTCATTGAGGGTTTCTGTAAAAAAAATAGTAATAGATCATATTATTATTAAAAGATAATACTACTACTAATTCTACTATCATACTAATGTTTATACAATGCACTATGAATTGATGAGCTGCTGGATTCATGAATATTAATCACGTTGTCTGGTGTTCGGTCAAAATGATTTGCTGAAATCAAAACAGGGACGGTAAGAGATCAGCGCCAGCCAATGAAATTGCCATTTGCGCATTATCTCCGCCCACTACCGGAGAAACCGGTATGTCTTCTGCTTGTTCGAAAATGAATATGAATAATTCTAAATGAACTCCATTATTTTGACAGGAGAAGACAACAAAGAATAGTTTACATATAGCATGTCGATTCATAGTGGTAAGACTCTCGCTCTCTCTCTCTTTGCATGTGTGAGAAACAGCGCTATCAGTAAAGCGACGGTGAGTCGTGCTCCTTCACAAAGAGTTTACAGAGCAACAATTACAGGTGCGCTGTGCATCCATTGAGATGAACTGAAAAGTTCAGATCGCTTGATGGAGAGAGAACTCTGAAGCTCAGATGCTGAAATTAATGCAAGCGTCGTGCGCTTCGGTCTATGTAGTAAACAAACCCGCACGCCTCTGCGTAGACGCGTAGAACACGGATTCATATTTCAAACAACTTTTGCGGCTTAACATTTACAGATACTGGTCCATATGGAGATTTGATTTGATTAATTTATCCTAACCTTGATAAATTCCATGACTGTCCATATTAAAATGTAAGTTTCATTTTCATGACTGGATTTTGAGATTCCGTCCTCGTTTTCTGCTTCACGGAAATCATAGCGCTGAACCGGGGTTGAAAGGGACCTCGGTACTACAGGTACTTAAAGAAACCTGGTACCGTCACATTTAAAAAATTTTAGTACCGACTTGGTACCGAAGTACCGGGTCTTTTGACAACACTAGATATGAGCAGTGTTGGGAAGGTTACTTTGGAAATGTAATAGGTTACAGATTACAAGTTACCCTATTTAAAATGTAATAGTAGTGTAACTTTTTTAATTACTTTAATAAAGTAATGTAACTAATTACTTTTGAGTACATTTTGATTACTTTTATAAATTTCTAATGAATGTTAATTTGCAACTGTAAATCATCTTCAACCATTTTACACCATGCAGGTTTAACCTTAAAGTAGTGCTCAATACTGTCAGACTTTCACCATCCTTCATCACTTAAATTAAGATGATCACATTTGAACACATCCACCACACAATCAGACTTTACTTTTTTAGAGATTGATCTGAAGTTCAAAGCAGATTTAAAATCAAAAGAAATAGTTTATAGATACTGTTTTTGAAACCAAATCTTTGCATAACTACAGGCATCTAACTGCATCTAACAATGGTTTGGGGAAAAATAGTTAATAAAAAAATAAAAGCATATACATCAACTCAAATACGGTTATCTAATAAGCATGTGTCCTATTTTGTGTACTAAACTCCTGAAACATTGGTGTCTTTTTGAAACACTGCTGTCTCTTTGTATATGATATGATGATAGTTTCTCAAAATAAGTAAAAAATGCTCATGAAGTGACTGTTCTAGAGATTAATTTCCATGAGGGGCGGACTGGGAAAAAAAATAGGCTGGGAAATCTCACACTCATACACCCACAACCCATTCTGATACATGGACATGAACCCTATTTTTTTTTTGGACCTGACATCAAAAATATTTGAATCCTTAGGTTGGGGGACTTGCAACGTAATTAAGAGGTTCTCCCTGAACAATCGGGTGTGAACTGCACCTTCACTTCCATTATCCACCCATCTCTCTCATGACTTTAATACTGAAGATTTTTATTTGACTTTTACCATGTTTTGTAAGTGCAATTTTGTTTTTTTGGCAAATGAATTACCACTTGTATTTATTTTTACTACAAATTCCATAATTAAACCACGGTTAGTGCCATACCATAGGCTATATTAATTTTCCTAAGGGTTGTGTTTTTGTATCCACTAGCTCCCCCCAAACCTATGATAAAATATGATGATTTGTCTGCTAACTTACTACTGTAACATTACAAAAGATAATAATGACGTCGTTTATACAGTATTTTGAGTGATTGCGAGCAATGTGCTGCTGCTGCTTGACTAAGTAAACAAAGACAAAACTACATTAGCATATTTACAGATGAAACTGACCTGCACCGCTTCTCTGCTCCAGCTGTGCGCTTACACAGTTCACTCCGGTCTCTCTCTCTCGCATTGATTACTCGGAGTCTGATCCAAACCGTTTATCGGAGGCGCGGAGAGCGCGCGAGCCCAACCATTGCCAGTCACGACTAACCGATTCATGATTTATTAGGGATTTAATTATCGAATGGCAGATTCGGAAATAATTGCTTTAGTATAATCGGCCTGCAATTATACAATAACAATATTAAAGTAGAAGGCCAAATCGTCTGCCAGGCCACCGGGAATAGTCCCGGTTCTCCCGATGTCCAGTAAGCGCCTGATTTCCACAGACACGCAGAACGTGCAGGATTCATTTTCAGTCTTTTTGCGGCTTAATATTCACAGACATCAGTCCATATCGGGTTTTGATTCAAGTGTACTGACCTACTTTTGATTTATTCGTCCAAAATGTGGCATATTGCGTCCGCGTTATAGGCTGAATTCCATTTTTATGACTGGATTCTACGAATGTGTTTTCCGCGTCTCGGAGATTATGGGCCATATGTCTTTTGCAATTTGGGAAAGAAATAAGCTGTATGTGGATGTGTGTAAATATTCAAATGTAATCCTCTTTGTAATCGTTACAATTTTCATAAGTAACTGTAATTTAATTACTCATTTTTTCTTGGTAACTGTAACTGATTACGGTTACATTTATTTTGTAATTAAATTACGTAACGCCGTTACATGTAACTAGTTACTCCCCAACACTGGATATGAGACATTATTGATTTAAACATGAACTAAGTTACTGTACTAAATATTTATTTTAATACAAGAACAGTGCTTTTCCAGTACAATATATAATAAATTAACTTTGTGCTTTGCAAACCGTACTCTATTAGTAATAGATTAACAACAATGTGACTACCTCTTAAAAAAAAAAAAGTTGTGTTTTGCAAAATGTAAACGTTCAGCACGAAGCCTTTCATACTCTTCAAACTGTGTTTTGTGCGTGGTACGGAGATGATGGAAGAGGTTGGTTAAGACGCTCTGCTTTACGACGATCTGCTTGCGACAAATTCTACAGATGGTCGACAATTGTTTCTCGTCTTTTTTGTCAAAACCAAACCATCTCCAGGCTAAAGAAGCTGACCCATGTCTCGCTGTTAGCTCTTCTGGCACTGGTTTTGAGGATGACTGTGTATTTTTGCTTTCTTCGCTCATTTTTGTGTTGTTCCGCTTGAAGCTAGATAACAAGTAGTGATGTGTCGTTCATGAACGAATCGTTCTTTTTGAACGAATCTTTTAGGTGAATGAATCGTTCTCGTTCACGTAATCCACTGACTCATATTTCTTATTCACTGAAGTTCCTCCCTCCACAGCAGCGCGGCGCTATTAGCAGCGCATGTGCAGCTCGGTGAACCGGGTAGCTCTGTGAACTGTTTCATCCTGTCAAAGAGTTACTCAACCTCAAGCCAATTGCCTTCGAGTATGACATGTGAGGAGCATGTGATTTGTTGAATGTAGTGAACGAATATGCCCTTCACTGAACGAGTTTCATGAGTCTGAACGAGATCTAGAGATATCATTCGTGAATGAAATGACTGAACTGGTACACATGTCGTTCGTGAACGAGTTGAATCATTTAGTACATCTCGTTCGTGAATGAAATGACTGAACTGGTACACATGTCGTTCGTGAACGAGTTGAATCATTTAGTACATCTCGTTCGTGAATGAAATGACTGAACTGGTACACATGTTGTTCGTGAATGAGTTGAATCATTTAGTACATCTCGTTCATGAATGAAATGACTGAACTGGTACACATGTCATTCGTGAAGGAGTTAAATGAACGGATACATGTCGTTCGTGAATGAAATGAACTGGTACATAGCTTATCTCGTTCATGAGCGAAATGAATGAGAGTAAACCGGGTCTGTTGGCCATTTAGCATGTCAATCTCTCAAAATGCAAGCGCAGTTATAGGTACTGTGCACATACGCTTGTTTTCATATAGCATACAGAACATAACTAGACGTTTAATCCCCGATTTATGAATGTGAATATATAATATACGAACTGTCTGACTAAACAATTAAAATGCTAATTATGCAAGAAAACCTTGTGCTTTGTTCATCCGAACAACTTAATTAGACTTTATATATTGAATGCGATTATGCACACATTTTAATAAAGCCAAATCAGTTTTGTAACAAATGAATACGTTTGTTGACCTAAGACATGACACATAAGATACTCTTTTTCACCACCTGCTGGCATATTTTGTGTAATACGAAGAAATGGTCACTGAACGAATCAGTGAACGAATCTGAACAAATCATTTTGGTGAACGAACTGAGAATGAACAAATCTCTTGAAAGAATCATAATTTCCACCACTAATAACAAGTGACTGATGAGTAACATATCGCACGGCACACTGTAATGACGTAAGACGTCAGGGGCACTGAGGCATTAAGGGCAGTTCCCCGTTTTAATAGAAATGTTTTAGTTTGTACTAAAAAAAAAAAAATTTCTAGAAGTTAAAAGAAGCCATGTTCTTATTTTGCCTTTTCTAGCAGCTTATTTTATTAATCGTACATCGGTTTTACTCTTTACGTTTTTGGATTGTTGCTTCAACCTAAAAAACGTCATAACACACAGGTAAGAACTCCGCAGTTGTATTGCAAATTAGTTGCAGCTTACTCTCGTGCAATTGAGGAACGATCGTGATTTTGTAAAAAATAAAAAATAACAAAATACATAATAATAAAATTACATTTTGAAATATATTCAAATATAAAACAGCTAGTAAAAATATTTCAAAAGTAATAGGCTAGTAAAAATATTTCAAAATCTTACTGTTTTGCTGTACTTTGGATCAAATAAATGCAGGCTTGGTGAATAGAAGGGACTTCTTAAAAAAAAAAAAAAAAAAAAAAAAAAAACCTTAACAAGCTTACTGTTCAAAAACTTCTGACTGGTAGTATAGGCTACTTTATTTTTTCTCTAATTTCTAGCTTTTAATTGGCTTAGAAATCTATAAATGCTGGACAATAACAAATAATAAGGATTTGTTTATATACTACAAACACTGTTTATCACATAATAATGCTGAATAGTTTCTATACTGTAATAAATACTATGTCAATCAGCACTGCATTGTTCATACTTTATTTATCACCTGCTGGAGATGACTTGAAGAACAAGTTATTGTCGTGATCGTATATTAATGTCTTCGTGTTTGCATAAGTTTCTGTTTTCCTGTGAGCACCACAGCATAGCTGGACGCTTTTGTCCATATTAGGAATTACCTGATATCAGCGCGAGAGCGCGCTCCGGCTTCGAGTATGAATGAAACATACACTGCATAAGAGTTTAGCGCTCTGTGATGTTCATCTCGCTGTATCCTGGGTCCGAATGAAATATCAGGTCATGCGCAAACTATCATGTCTCTTTGAGTTTGAATCTATATTTATTCACACCAGCTCTTGAAAACAAAGTGATGTCATGCCGCACGCGTCGCTGTTTCTGTGTGGAGTCAAAAGGGTCTAACTCTGTGCCACCGCATAACAAAAGATGTGTTAAAAATTAATTAGAATATATATATATCCGAGTCCTGATCGGGAGGTAACGTCACGTGATCGGATCTGGACATCCCTAAATAAACCCCTAACGTGACATTATTAAAATCGCTAAATACAATTGTTTAGAAGCTTATAGTGTGCGTTATTTTTTTCTCTTTAACTTCCTTCAGCTCTTTTCATGTTTGGGGGGTCGGATTGTACAAATTATGAAATATTCGATATCCCAATTTTGCATATCGTCTAGACAACAATTTTGATATTATCGTCTAAACGATATATATCGCCCACCTCTAAGTGCTTACATTGACAATGTGTTAGTTATAATTCTGTCATCATTCACTCACCTTTATTTTCCGAAATTTTCCTCGGTTGAACACAATAGAAATGTCCATATGAAAGTCAGTTGGGTTTAGTTTTGCTTTGGATCCCACTGACTGTTATTATATGGACAACATCAATTGAAACATTATTCAAAATATTTTTTTGTGTGTTCTACAGAAGCTAAAGAAATGAGCCTGAATAAATAATGGGATTTCTATTTTTATGTTTATTTTCCGGAAAATTTATAAATGTCAGAATATAATCTTAACCTTTGTCAGATCTTATTTTTGGTTTTGTTTTTTGACTCCTAGGCTCATGTGCAATAAATGAGTGCATTGTTTACTTCAAGAGGATGAAATACAGAAAACCCCACTAGGACCGCTGGATATGACTGCACTGCTTAGAAACAAAAAACTTTTATAAACATCTGGTAGGAGGATGAGCATTCTCTAAACTAGGCTTCCTGCACTGATGAAGTGCAAGCTTGTAAGCTCTGTAGCGGAAAACCTGATTTCGCTACCATGGAGAGAAACAGGAAGTGGTAGTGTGAAACTTGGCCGATGAGATGGTTGCATAGAGATAAGTGCTTAGTTCTTGAACAAACAAAAACAATCGCTGCAGACTTGTTAAACACCTATAACATGGCCTCAGTGTGATTGAGGTCTATAGCAGTCACTTTTAGAATTTATTTGTATTTATACAAGGATGAGGGAACAAGCCGAGGAGATCCTGTGCAGCTGCCCCTGGCTTTGTTGAAAATGTTTGGCCACTATCCCTGGATCCTCAAAGGATCTAGCATGTAGGTGGAAACTGGGACATTGGAGCATGTTGTCTACTCCACATTCTAATCTTGTACAGTGCAACATCTCTAAAACTGCTCACACTCTGTCACCGGCTCACTGAAAAGTATTTATTGGATCAAGGTTACCAGCTCTGATGGCTAACTGGTTTTTGGAAGCTAAAGATTTGTTTTAAATCCGTATCAGCACTTATTCATGTTAGATGTTTTAATTTAATAGCATAGAAATGACTTGGTAAAGTATATTTTGTTTCATTAATTTATAATAAAAGAGGGCAAATCTTAAATAGATACGTTTGATTGTGTTAAAGGGTTTGTTCAGCCTAAAATGACACTTTTGTCATCCTTTTCCCATCACTTTCCATTTTCTCATGTTGTCACAAATCTGTATGACTTACTTTCTTCTCTAGAACACAAAACAAAAAGATATTTTGAAGATTGTTGATAGCCAAACAGTGTTGGTTACCATTGATTTCCATTGTATGGACACACCGAGGTTTTCAAAATATTTTCTTTTGTTTTCATTTTCAGTTTAGCTACATTTTGCATGTTATATTTATATTTTATTTGATTTCTGGTTTATTTCAAACTATTTTTTACTTGTTTAATGTTACATAATGTCTAAATTGCACTTATTTACTAATACTTTGAATTGAATCAGTTATTTGAAATTGTAACTATAGTGTTTAAATTGTGAATATTATGAAATATAAAAAAAAAAAAAAAAGTTGATAGGAGATTAAAATTAGAGAAGTTCACCATGTTATTCACGGACCCCGGTGTCAGTTCAGATATACTGTAGGTTTAATAAAATAAGGAACATATATAGTTCCTTATTTGTCCACGTGGTATATTGTCCTTAAAAGGCATAGGCTTGGTGTCCAAAATAGTCTGTAGCTAGCTACTGAGAATGTACACATGAGCACATGGGGGATGTTTCCCTCTGTGCTCACTGTTGCTTCACCATTGCCAGTAGACAGGCTTTAGTCCTCTAGAAAGCACAGCTCATACCTCATCCTGCTCACACGTGTTTCCGCAAGTGCCTGTTGCCTCTTAAACCCCTCTCATTGCCGCTTAGCTTTAATTGCATTTCAAATAAACACTGCATTAATCCCATCCTGGAGGGGAAACACATTGGTTTTACTGTGTCACTATGCCACTGTTTTTGACATGTTATTTAGAACAAAAAGATTTTCGTACCTCTGCTTTTGATTTGTACTCTTGGGTGATTTAGTGATTTATTGTCATGTTCTCGTGGTGCTATGTTGACGCTGTAAGCAACTCTCTGTATGCTTGCATATTGTGTGAAGCAGTCCTCTGCTTGTAGCTCTCTTGATCTTTGATAAGTAGTGTTTACAACAGCCTGGCGGAGGCCCAAAGAGCAGATATGTTTCTTCTGGTCAGACAGCCCATCTTTTCTATAAAAAGGATGGACAGTTTGTGTCAGCACAAAGTAAAGAAAAACTAATTTCAGATTTAGTGATGAGTGGGAATTAACTTTCATGAAATTTGCTTCAGTTGTTCATAGTGCTGGCTTCCTCATGTGACATTTAATTCCCTTGAACAGTATATAAAAAAAATATCACATTTACAGTCCAAACAAAGCATTTTTGTAAAAATCGACCTCATTTTAAAGCCATGCTAGATTTGCTCATGCTTGTTGTTACAAATAAAAATTCACTTTTAATACCTAACGCTCAGTGTAGCTAAATTTTCTGACCACAGCTTGATAGATGAACCTAACTCACTAAGCAGTAACTACAGCATGCATTACGGCTTCCTTACACTTGCTTGTGTTAGGACTGAGGTGTTTTAAAGGGTTTCAAGTGACCTTGTTTAAAATACCTGACTTCTTTTCTCAATTTGCATTCTTGTAAAGAGCTTCAGTAATCCAAAGCCTGCTAGGATTGGTCTCTCATTGGGTGGGCAAGAACCGCACTCTTCCTTTTTTTTTTTTTTTTTTTTTTTGACAGAAATGAGTCAAGTTAAGTCAAGTCGAGCTTTATTGTCATTCCGCTACATGTGTGGACATACAGTGGAACGAAATGTTGTGCCTCACAGGACCACGGTGTTACATAAATACAGAAATACAACAAACAGACATACATACACAATTAACCTACTGACAGATTTTGACTATAAATCTACTATACAGTGTTTCCCACAGCATTATACTCTATTTGTGGCGGCCCACCACAATTAAATCAATGGGTGGGAAACCCTGCTATATATAAATGTTTACCTATACATAAACAAAAAAAAATTCAAAGTAAACAAATGCTTCAATACTGTGCAAAGAGATAGAGATGTTCCGATACTCTTTTTCTCTTCCCGATACCGATTCCGATACCTGGGCTCAGGGTATCGGCCGATACCGAGTACTGATCCGATACCTGGGTGTGTATCTGTATATACAGCTGTATATACTACTAGCCCTGTGTAAATTGCTAGAATTATTTTATGGTGTGCTTCAGACTTATCCCTTAATAAAACATCAACAAATACATTGTGAACTACTTTATTTATTACAGTATTTTTATTATCTGAAATGAATTAGACAGTAATATTATTTATTTTCTTAAGTGAAAAAGAACTTCAATTGCAGCCAAAAATCTAACACCGCAAACTAAAAAAGGTATTTTAGTTTTACAATATAACTTTATAAAAAAAACTGCAACAAATAAATCTAGGAATATAAAAAAATGATATATTAATCAGATAATCTCTTTACAACAAAACAAGTAAAAAACAAGCAACCGTCTAGGCATAATTATTATTACTAGAGACGTATTATTATTACTACATAGAGACATAGCTAAATCTACTTTAGGCTACAACAGTAGCTTAATATATTGTCAATTTACTCACGTTAAACCGAACATTTATTTTGATGGGTTGCCATGAAGATCTTTGAGTGTCTGTGTTTATGATATGACCGTTTTCACAAATGAAACCGTAAATTCTCATGAAGTGATGGTTTATGCGTTCGTGTCCTCATATAGTGACACACGGCAGAGACTACAAAACAGCGAGCTCCCTTGCATCTGCGCCCGTCACCCACAAAGATGCAGAATTTGCGGGAGTAATATTTAAATAGTATTTTGCAGTTTAATATTCACAGACACTAGTAGAGATGCACCGGTTGACCGGCCATAAATCGGAACCGGCCGGTTTTTGGTCTTCTAGCTGGTTTTTGGTGTCTAGTGCGCATAGAGGAGAGTGTGTTACAACAGGTGGTTTGTAAAGGCCCACTCACCTGTGTGTAGCACACCTCAAATTGCACACAAAAAAAGTTTCAGACAGTTTTTTTCTGTGATGTGCTATGGTTGGGGGTGGGGGTGGGATGGTCCATGTTACAGGAGGTAGGGTGTGTGTGTGGGGTTTCAGAGGTGAGCGGGGGGGTGATTTGAGTTCAGGGCTCTCAAAACCTGGTGGAAAATGATGTTACACAGTCTGGTGGAGCTCGCTCTGATGCTCCTGTACCGTCTTCCTGATGGTAGGAGCAGGAAGAGACTGTGGGAGGGATGGGGTCCTTCACGATACTTGTAGCTTTACTGGAGCATCGTGCAAGGAAAATGTTTAATACCAAAAGTCTTGCAGTCTGCTGCACTATAGTTCCCCTCCCAGACAGTGATGCAGCTGGTCAGCACGCTCTCAGTTGTGCCCCTGTAGAATGTGGTGAGGATGGGTGGAGGGAGACTTGCTTTTTTCAGCCTGCGGAGAAAGTGTAGGCGCTGTAATGCCGCCTTGAAGAGTGACATGGTGTTGGTGGTCCAGGTGAGATCCTCCGTGATGTGCAACCCCAGGAATTAGGTTCTGCTGACTCTCTCTCCACAGTCGAGCTGTCGATGGTCAGTGGGGGGTGATCAACGGAGTTTCTCCTGAAGTCCATCACAATGCATTCCATTATTCATAATGTATATTATAAAGCCTAAATTCATTTGTAGCATTTAAAACTATTTTATTTTTTTATTTATTTAAACATAAACTATTTACAATTTGACCATGAAATAAAATATTAGCATTGGTCATGAATTTTACATGTCAGTAAATGATATAGTACATTATACACAAGGAATTAGGTAGGTATACATTACTGAAAGGTCTTAAATTGCAGTTTTAAAATGTTAGAACAAGCTAAAAATCCACAAGGGAAGCTAAATAACTGACTCTTGGATATCACATACAGATGCTGCATGTAGAACAAATGATGCAGAACATTTACTCAGACAAGAAAAGAAAACACAAAGACATTCTGCCTCCTATAGGTAGCACTGTGTACTCACAGTGTACTGGGCTCTGAGACACCCTTCATACCCAGAAGCCTGGCATTTGACCAGCTGATAGGAAAGTCTATAGAGACCTCAGTGCTATCAATTCTCAGAGAGGTCAAATCACAGTATATTTCTAACCTTTGCCACTATCTGTCTAATGCTTACTTAAAATTCTAAGAATTCTAAGAATTTAATAACACAGTTAGATTTAATCTGTTGCAAATCATATCCATTATTGTTATAAATTATAATGTTGTGATGCCTAAAATTCACTTGTAGCATTTAAAATAGTTTTTAGTTCTTTTTTTCATTTCTTGTGAAAACAGTAAAATTCTAATATCCTCCATTTATTGGTTATCAGTATATGAAAATTATTATCAGTCACAATTTTAGTATCGATGCATCCTTACTTATTTGTAAATTTCATAGAGTTCATATATTTATATTTTTAAATGCTCTGCTGATTGTCTGTTGTTGCAGAGTGTCAAACACAAAATCTTTGAACTCCCATGGTGCTTCATGCCTGTTTGATTGCTTGTAATTTTCCTGGTGTGTGCACATCCTCAAACAAACAAATATATCACAGTAATTAAGGCCTTCTGCAGTCCTCCTGAGTTTAGTTAGCACTATTGTTATTTATATTTATTTCTTAATATAGGGAAAGAACCTATGAGTCACCAGATCTCTTTGCTGGATCGAAAACAGTCCACAGCAGTGTTACATTCCCACTTCTCACAGAACCGCAGTAATTTACATTATTACGGTTTTATTACAAAAACGCTAGCGCAAATTGTATGGAATTACATTTAGATCAATAATAATGAATGTAACTTTATAAAACTGGACGTAACTTTTTCAGAAACTATCAAACATATGCCATTACAAAAGAAGAAAAACACAATGAAAATGAAAAAAATGAACTCAGTCGCACAAATGTAACAGGCTCTTCAAATATGCTTCATTCTTTGTTAATGTTTTTCAAAGATTCATTTTCGCTGATCGTGGATTTTGAATGCATTGCCATAGATTTCGCTTTTGCTTCGCAGTTTTTCGTTTGGAGACAAACCTCTCATGGGGGCGGGGTTAACAGTGGTCTACTCTGATTGGATAGTGAGCTTTTGATGGACAGGTGCTCTCTGATCGGGAAAGTACAGACGTCACTCAGTGGCGCGCGCCGCGCATATTGAAAGCTCTCGCAGTGATTAAATCGGGTCTCTACCAGACAAAGTGAAAGACATTTATTTTAAGCTCATACACAGGTTCTAGCCTGTAAAGAAGTTTATACAAAGATTTATATCTGGCATTGATCTTACATGCTCTTTTTGTTCGAGTTCTGAAGAAACTGTACACTTATTTTGGTCATGTCACTACACTCAGAAACATTGGGATGATATTGGTGTGTTTGTCAAGTGTACGATTTTGACAGGCTTCTCAGTACATATGAAAAACATATTTGGGTATTATGACTCTGACCCCACAAACGAAAATATCATTTTTGTTATTAATAAAAAAATTTGCCTAAACAAATTTCACATTCAAAAATGCAAATTCTCCAACTGTAAACCTGTCTTCTCTGTTTTTCTAAAAGAAATGGAAAACCATTTGAATGTAATCTCAGTGTCAAATAAGAAAAACGCAAATTGCATCGTGTAATTTTGTTTAGATTTTGGCCCTCTTTTCTTTAGTTCTATTTTATTCTTTATTGTTTTTTTTGTTTGTTTTTTTTGTGGTTGATATTATGTGATGTATGTTTATACTTTTGTATGTTTTTGTTTTCTGCATTAATAAAATAGAAAAAAAGAAGCTCTCGCGGTGATTTGTATGCAATACGTCAGGCCTTGTATTACTAAATATGTAAATAATATTTGACCTTCAATCGTCTCAGTAAAGATGAGCTTTCAGGAGACAGAGACACAGAGCGGCGTCATCTTCCTCCTCCGCTTGTCCTTCAAGGCAGCTTGAAGTAAGCCTGTGTTACTGAAGTAACCAATAACATCGATACAAATTTTTAATGTTACAGAGTGCAACAGTTTGTTGCGGGTAATTATTTTCATTCAGTAACACAAGCTTAATTCAAGCTGCCTTGAAGGACAAGAGCTCATCTTTACAGACTGAGACGATCGAAGGTCAAATATTTTTTACATATTTAGTAATACAAATCACCGTGAGAGCTTTCCAATATGCGCGCCACTCTCTGGCTCCACTGAGTAGCGCCTGTACTTCCCGGTCAGAGAGCACCTGTCCATCAAAAGCTCCCTATCCAATCAGAGTAGATTACTGTTAACCCCGCCCCCACGAGAGGTTTGTGTCAAAACTCCAAACAAAAAACTGCGAAGCAAAAGCGAAATCTGTGGCAATACATTCAGAATCCACGATCAGCGAAAACGAATCTTTGAAAAACATTAACAAAGAAGGAAGCATATTTGAAGAGCCTGTTAAATTTGTGCAACGGTTCATTTTTTTCATTTTCATTGTGTTTTTCTTCTTTTGTAATGGTATATTTTTGATAGTTTCTGAAAAAGTTACGTTCAGTTTTATAAAGTTTCTTACATTTTTATTGAAGCAAATGTAATTCCATAAAACTGTGCAAAGCAAAAACTGATGACTGCTGAATGTAGCACATTGTTTCTGGCCCTGAGCGGAGCAAAGCAGTGCATTGTGTGACAGAGATATCGTCCTCTGATGAGCAGAACACATCACTCACACTGATGGTTTTCCTGTACCCAGCACATCTCAGCACCTCATGTGTGTATGCTTTGATTTGTTCGATGTCACATGAATAGTAATGTTCATCCCAAAACCGATTTGATCAAGTGGTACCAGATGTCGTTTAGGTCATGCAAGAATGACTCCTGCATTTTTGCTTAAAGCTGAAGACCCAACTCTGTGCATGTTCTGCAAGACCCCCCCTTTCTATTAAATATATTTCATTAGACTGTCGTGATTTTAATGCATGTAGAAAGCTCTTTTATGAATTTAGTTCACTTAAGGATTTAGTAAGATTTTGCCTGAAAAGTTTTTAGAATGTTTAGCGCTCAATTTAAAAAATCTTGTATAATATTACTTGCTGTGTTTATTTGTTTAATTGTTTTTATTGTATTTATTTGATATTTTCATTATTGTATTTGAGTTTTTGCCATGAAAATAGCTGCAAATGCTGACATGGCATTAAATAAAATTATACTATACTATGTTTATCACAAAAATGTGTGGTTGTTATAGCTGTTAACCAGTATTTGTAGTTTTGATTGGTAGCAAGTGTTGGAATTATGTAGCTTATTGATAACTTGACACGTTGTTGAGTGTCTTGTTGGTGGATTTTATTTTATTTTTTTTACATTTTGAGTAAATATCCATTGAAATATTTAAACTGATATATATATTTTCCGCAAATTTGTACGTTTCATTTGCTATTCTTAAATTGTGTTAGTATATTTATATAGGTCACATTGCTTTCAAGATATCAGTATTGGTCAGACATTGCCATGCCCATATCGGGAGACCACCACATTTGACTCCCATTTTAAGCCCTGGACCCTGAACAAGTAACCAGTAACTGAATCTGTCTCCTCTTTCTCTCTCTCTCCTGTCTAGATAAACGAGTTGAGCCATGTTCAGATCCCCATCATGCTTATGCCTGATGACTTCAAAGCCTACTCGAAGATTAAGGTAGACAACCACCTTTTCAACAAGTGAGTGCCACTCAGAGTTTTCCTTTTTTTCATGATTCATCATATTTTAATCTTATTAGAAGGGTGAATCTTATGAAACCTGTCAAGAACATTTCTGAATCATGTTAAAAAAAAAAAAAAAAAAAGCAGTACAACACATACCATGACATATTATTTATAATTAAATAATGTTTATACATATTTATGTAAAAAATGTGTAAGTCACAGTAGCGTTTAATTTAAACAAAGTTTAGATTTATTTAAAACAAAAAAGCAGAAATATGTAACTGAGATGTGTGATTCACCCAGACAACTCTCAAGATGTTAATGTTAATTTTTTCCCCCACTTTTCTTCTTTGCTTTTCAGAGAGAATATGCCAAGCCATTTTAAGTTTAAAGAGTATTGCCCTCTTGTTTTCCGTAACTTGAGAGAGAGGTTCAGCATCGATGACCAGGACTTCCAGGTAGGCTTTGTGAAAGAGAGAGAAATGATCCATGGTGTCACATTCAGTGTGTCTTAGAACCACAGCACATTACTGCAGTTGAACCACACAAAACACCAGTGTACTCCCTACTAAACAATGCAAAATAGATTCAAGTCTCTGTGAGAAAAGCCCATGACTACCAAGAGGTAATTTAGTCATTACCCACTCAATTTATGTCATAATGAAGACCATTATTCCCCATAATAACATAGTAATGTCCTTGTGTCCTTCAGCCTCCTACATACAAATGTTTTTAATTGTCCTCATATTCCTTTTCTTATATCTCTTTCATGGAGGAAAATGACTTTTTAAGTGAGAATAGTCACAATCAGTGTGTCATTAGATGGAAAGGATTTTCTCAACATTTCTCCTCACTGTAATCAGAAAGAGCTCAGGGTCTTGGTTAATCAGGGTCTGCTTATGTGGGTTTAACAGGCATGACTGTAACCCTTGACACATGTGCAAAAAACGTTAGCTTTACAGAATGTGCTGCTTATTTTATGGTCTTGATTAGAGACGTTAAGTTTGAGCTGTTTACTGGAGGTTAACTGTTGTCTAGGCTTCCTGTGTTGCAAGACAATAGTTTAAAGCAGTGGTGTCGAACTCAATTCCTAGAGGGCCGGAGCCCTGCAGAGTTTAGATTCAACCCTAATTAAACACACCTGATACAATTATTCAAGTCCTTCAGACTTATTTGAAAACTACATGGTATGAGTACTGGAGATGGGTTGGAATGAAACTCTGCAGGGCTCCGGCCCTCCAGGAATTGAGTTTGACACCCCTGGTTTAAAGGGTTTAGAAATTTTAGAAGTGTGCGCAACTATGTATTTTCAAAATAGACTGGTCAGTGTTAAGGGAGCCCTGAATCAGCTTCAGCAAACTTCCAAGGGAGCCGCAACAGTCGGTCAACACTGGGGTTCTGGAAGTAAAATCTTAAATCATTTTCAGGTTTTTTTTTTTTTTTTTTTTACATATAAAACTTTAAATATGGACTTGTTATGAGTTCTGAGATTGTTAATCAATGTTATAAGCTTTTGTTGAAACCGTATGTTTGTGTCATTTCAAGTAATTTTTTAAAATCATGTTTAAGAGCAGAATTTGAAGATTATATACATTTTTAATCTGATTGTCATTCACACTGCTTCATTGATTTGCAAATATATTTGCACATTTTGAAAATGTGCAACAATTTTTGCTTGAAATAAAACTTTGTAATGCATTGATTCACCTTGCAGCTGGCTTGCTTAATTCATGGCTCATAATGCTTTAAAGACTTTTTTTAAATCCCTATAAGGAAAATGCTTCCAGAACCAATGACCTAATTTCCCCCCTTAACAATTGTTGCTTGGAAAATGTGGATACATGAGATAGCATGATTTTAAAAGGGTAATTATTGGCACTGTCAAAGTCAATTTTATAACGAGTATGCATTTTTATAGTTATGCCATGATTTAAAATATTTTATTAAATTTTTTACAGAAACTGAAAAATGGAAATAAAAAAAAGTTTACTTGTCCAATAATAAGAATTATTACTGCAAGTCATGCAAGAGTCATGGGGCATTTAAATATAATTGTGGAAAGTCAATAACAGCCATAAAAAAGGTTGGTAACCACTGCCCTATGTAATTAGGCTAGTTTAAGACTTTTCATGCTGGTCATAAGTGGGCGGTACTTGGGACCAGATGTTATGCCGCAAGTCAAATGTCTACCTGCATAGTGACAAAGCTGTTTTGTAATACAGACCTAGTGTAAACCCGCTATGACTTCTTGGCTTTGTGGTTCCTCAGTCCACCCTGCGGAACAAGCTGTCAGCTAAACAGCTACAAGCCCTAAGCCCAAATGAAGCCTTTTGAAATTTCGTTTCCTGATTTTGGTTTTGTGTTTAAAAAGTATACTTGATGAATATAGGTGAATAATAGAGTGTTTGGTGAATATGAGGAAATCCAAGCACATAGATTTGAGGAAGAAAGATACTCACAAGCCCCTTTCACACTGCCATTCCGGCAAATACACGGGTAAAGTGTTCTGGCAATTGTTCCCGGGTCGCTAGATTTTGCACTTTCATACTGCCAGTGATTACCCCGGATATGTACGTGCTTTCACACTCAACCCGTAAAGATCCCGTAACAACACGTGACATCAGGGCGTGACGTGTAATGTACGAGTCCAAAACGTTAGGGACTATATACTTTCACTGAAGCAAGCAAACGTGCAGTGTGAAAGGGGCTACAGAGGGAGGTGGTAGGGAAATGTGTGGGTGTGTACATGTTTGAGGTAACAGACCTTGGGAATGTATGTAGAGTGGTCTGAGCTGCTCTGTGCAGCTGTGTCCTTCTCTCACCCTCACTGAGCAGAGACCCTCCATTTCTTTCAAGTGCATCCTGTGTCCATCATGAGCTTTTTTTTCTGAAACCGAGACAGACACAAGGGCAGACCACTTCAGTCCGTGAGAAAACATGGAAACCGCACAGTGTCTGTATGTCAGCGCTCATGTGTTGTGGGCAGGACAATACCAGTCGTGATTTGCAAACAAAATGTTATCATCAGAAATACACATAAGCTTTCGCATGAGAGCCAGTGCTTAGTCACGAGTTCTGTGAATCTCAGAACTTCAGAAAATTCAAATCGATTTTTAACAGTGACTTGACAGCCAAACCATGACATAACCGACTTAACCTGCCCACAAATAAACGTGCATCAGTCTTAGTTTATTTTATTTGTATATATTTTTATTTATTGCCTTGCTTACCCTTATTTTTTCCCCACAAAGTTAAGCAGCACAACTGTTTTCAACATTGATAATAATGAGAGATGTTTTTTGAGCACCAGCTCAGCATATTAGAATGATTTCTGAAAGATCATGTGACACCTAAGACTGAAGTAAAGGCTGCTGAAACTTAATTTATGTATTGAAATAAAAAAGGTTATTTTAAATTGTAATATTTCACTATTTTCTGTAATTCTGTTCAAATAAACGTAGCCTTAGTGAGGATTAGCAACTTGAAAATTAAGAACTTACTAAATACAAATTAAATAAATAAAATAATTTAATTTCAGATAAAAATATATAGTGGCTCTGCAACACAACAGAAATGTTGCTTATCAACTGAAAGAAGGACCCATATTGGACACTTTCAGTAATGATAGGAATTTAATTTTGCATTGGCCTAGCCAAATTGAGTTGTTTTTGTTTTGAAAACTTTTCTTATGATTTCATTTATTATGCATCCTGAATAATGACATTAGCGGGTCCTGGATTGAAACCAACAGGTTCAAGGGGCAGATGTCAGAATGGCCTTTTACATTAACGTGTAACAGTGCCAGATTGGGTGGAAAATCCACAGTTTTATGGTATTAATCGGTTATTATGAATCTTGGTGTTAAGGCTGGGCGATATAGCTAAGAAATGTTTCACAATATAAAGTTTCATATTGTTTGGTATCGATGATTATTGACTTTTGTTTATCTTTCTTAAACGGAGAGAAGTAGAAAAAAGCTTTAAATGTAACTGTATTTTTAATATAACCAATTTATTAAGACAAATTTACTTTAGTCTTAAAATAACAAATAAAACAAAATAAAATTGATACAAATATCTCCTTTTTTATATTTTATATGCAGATTAAATAAGTGTTAGGGAAACATTTGACCTGAAACATTTATCCTGAGGGCACAATGAGCAAAATAATGCACCTCATTAAACGGTTTATTCAATGCAATAAAATAACGGCTGTCTATAAAAAAAAGTGTATACTGTCTTAACTAATATTTATAAATATTTATTTATAATTTCGTAAATTGCATAAACAATATGAACAAAACCGCATTATCTATTTAATGCATAGCTTAATACAAATATCACATTGCAGGCAAGCACGGCACTCATTTCAGTGTTTTGTGTTTGTTTGTTCTGTTGGCTGTCTGCTTGTCACTCATAACACAATGAAAAAAGTCTGAAACTCTTGTGCGATATATTGAAAAAAAATTATATCGTTATCGATGATGGTGTACCATCGATAAATATCGATACTGTTTTATCGCCCAGGCCTAGTTGGTGTGCTTAAAGAAAGTAATGAATAAAAACAGCCATTTGTTTAACCTTTTATGCTTTCAATGATCATTCATTTCTAATTCAGTGCGATGGTGTAGAAATCTAAACAACTCACCTAGTCTCACCCATCTTTGTGTGCATTTATTACGTATGCTGAGACGTCTTTCCCATGTGTGTTGGCAGAACTCTTTGACACACAGTGCACCCCTCATTAGTGAAGCTCAGGGCCGTAGTGGTGCTCGCTTCCACACCTCCTACGACAAGAGGTACGTCATCAAAACCATAAGCAGCGAAGACGTGGCTGAGATGCACAACATCCTCAAAAAGTACCACCAGGTTTGACACAAGCTCATACATTCTCCATACAAGTGGTGTATACCTTTAATTGATGTTTTACTCATAATTTGTACATTTCTAGTGAGCTGGATGATTATAATGTCTTTTTTCACTGCAGTATATCGTGGAATGTCATGGTACCACACTGCTGCCACAGTTTTTAGGCATGTACCGCCTCACTGTAGATGGAGATGAGACTTATATGATAGTCACACGCAACGTGTTCAGTCACCGGTTGTCTGTGTATAAGAAATATGACCTGAAGGTAAAAATTATGAAAAGTGACAGACCAAGTCAGACCAGATTGATTATCATGGTCAGATTGAGGATGATTATGATATTGTTTGACATTTTTACATTTTTCTTCTCTGTAGGGATCTACTGTTGCCAGAGAGGCAAGTGACAAAGAAAAGGTCAGTTTCACCCTCAAACACAAACTTCTGATGTGAAAGTTTCACATCGTCACTTATATTGCTTTTCCGATCATTTGTTTGTCAGTTATTTGTATGTAGAGTGTATTGTATGTAGGGTTGGGTACCGAAACCCGCTGTCAATATGGCACCAGTACCTATGGAACTGGTATGCACCGAACCGAATCAGAACGCAGATTTCGGTGCCTCTTTCGGTGCCTCTTAAATGCCTGAGCGATCGATTGAAATATTTGTCCTGGTTCTCTGTAATGTTCACAAGAAGCATGGGCGTTACTAGGCTTTTTTAGCAGGGCTATAGCATTTAGCTTCATAAACTGTAAACAAATTCGCGATCGCCTCAGAGTCAGTCCCCTTAAATTTCATATGAAAGCAGCAGCAGACCGGTCTCCTCCCGCATTTCAGTGCGCTCTTCAATCCGCAGACTGCGGCGGAGCAGCGCAAGCGGACTCGAACAGAAACGGGACACAAGGTGTGTGTTTATCAATAGATTGTTAGAATATCTGTGCAGTTCTTTGTCATAAACACAGTTTACAAAAGGTCACGAGGGAGCAATCGGTTTCTCATCTACTGTAAAGTTTCCGCTGCGTTCACCACGTATCACACCACAGCTGTTTCCTCCAGCGACAATAGAGCCCTTAACACATATGAACACATACTTTAATTACACTTATTTAAATATACTTAATCTAACTGTACATACTTTATACATACACTACTGTGCAAAAGTCTTAGTCTAAGGCAGTCTGTTGTTCAGACTGCTTGTGCATTCAACAATCTCACTAGATTATTATTAAAATTAATAGCAAAATAAATGTTTGGAAATGTAAACTGATATGTCCTACTGACACACTGCAACAAAAGATATAAATAACTGTCTTAAAACCCTTTTTTTGCGTGAAAATACTAATGTGCCTAAGACTTTGTATATAATGTACTTTACAAACAACATTGTTGCTACTTTATAAAGATTGACCATACAGTCATTCACTGTATGAACTGATTAAAGACAGCGACAGACAGCACTCATTTTAACTAAATATCAGAGTGATTGACAGAGAAACAGTAGAAACATTATGTGTGGTTTTGTATTAAATAATGACACAGATCGTGAAATACATTTATTAGCCTTAGAGAAAAGGAGGCTTGGGAAATGAGAGCATCCAAGGAGCGTGTGAATGCTATGGATTTATTTAAAAAAAATTATGTTCTTTAATGTTATCCTTTTTATTTTTATAGAAGTATCGGTTCAGGCACCGTTTAGGCACGGTACCTTTTTAAAAATATCGAAATGGCAACAGTATCGTATAAAACCCAATCGATACCCAACCCTAATTGTATGTCCCGGTCTCTGTGCTTGTGTTTTTGAGGATGGTTCATTCTGTAGTGGCTAATCATTTGTCACACGTCATTTACTGTGAAGCAAAGGTGAGAGTACGAGCATGGGGCGTGCTGGATTTACAGTGTCTGTGTGATTACCAGGTGCACAGATGTAGATCTATCCTATACTTAGGGTGTCAAGGTGAAGCAGAGTACAGGTGCTGTTTTAAGCTATGGAGATTAAAGCAAGAGACTGTAAGCTTCAGTAGCATCAACACTGGCACCTTAAATAAAACAGATGATTTAATGAAAGTGGTTGGAATGTTTGCCTGCTGGTCATCACAAGGTACTAGAACTTAACAAAGAAGAATATGTTAAGCTAGCTGTGAATACTTGTAATTTCACATGTCTACTCTGCATATTATTAGGTATTATTGTTCATATTTATGTATGGTGTACATTCTGTGTGTTTGTTTGACAAGCTATGTCCTTCATAATTAGAGCCTACTGTGACTGGTTAGACACGTAGACATAATCAGGACATATCAAGTGATCTCAAATAAAGCATTAGTGACAGTACAAATATTTTTACTCGCATAAGTGTGCCGCATGATTCCTGTCGGATCAAATGTAGACGACACAGCAATTGGTTTTTTAATCTCAGGCTATCTGCATGTCAAGCATCGAGCTGTGTCTTGTTTACAAGGGAATCTGCAGTGAAATGAAGCGAACAACTGCTCAATGTTTTACTCACGTGAGCTGAAACTTAATTACAATAAAGTTCAACCACACATTCTTAATATTTGAATCCAAAGGAGGGTTATGCAGCGATTGTGTTCTTCCACAACCAGGAGCTGCACAATATTTTGCGATCTTTAATGGCGTTTATTGCTTGGTTGCTCGATCTGGTTTAGCTCCACTTATGTTATTTCCCTAATGTGTCACGTGTGAATCAGTGGGCGGGGCTACATAATTAGGCAATGATATTCTTCTGTGGAGGCGAGGTAGGCTCATTCCAGGATCTGGCGTTTGCTGGGCCTGGTGTCAATAAATGCTTTTGTTTCAGTAACAAAGTAACAAATTACCTCTTATAAATCAAAATCTTAAGTAAAAATGTATTTCTCAATTCATGATGGCTCCAAAGTGACCCCATTATGTCAAAGCGCACAGTGTTCTCTCACCATAAACAACAAAGTGCAGATTCCCAACAGCTGTTGTCAACTGGGTGTGACAAAGTGAACATTGCAAATCCAGTTGTCCTTTGTGTCAGAGCGTTTACTGACATGGATTTGTTGTCGCGTCGTGCCGCATCCACAGCATCACTGGGTTCTATTTGCTTTTATCACATCATGCCACTCGTGTCTGGTGTAGACACGTTGTTTTGCTATTTGTGAATCTTAAGTATACTCACCATCTGCATCACTGGCAGTATTTTCACTTACTTGTAAACTTGTAACTTAACGTTACTTGCTCAGAGCAGAACCATGCATCATTCATTTATATTTCTATATGTCTCCCTGCAATAAAACTCTAATTCTTCAATCGGACCATCTAGTGGTCTGTTATTGATACAACCACAACTCCTACAACTGCTCAAGCGGGTATTGCGAGTCAAGGTGAGGTAATTATAATATGTCAGATTAATATTTTGCGTTCAATTATTTACTTATCAGGCAATGATAAGCAGGAAAATTACACAGTGTAGTCTTTTTCACCCTGTGGAGGTTTCTTTTGCAAAATAATCTGCTGACTGTATACTATTCCTCAGCCTTGCCACGCCCCCAGTTTTGGAACCACTGCACTAAGGTAAAAAAGTAATAGGTACATCTTTATACCTTATTCACCCATATTAATACCTTAGATACATTAATTCTTTAAAATTACATATGAATACTTAACATATTAGTACCTTTTGAAGAGTACCGCCCCAGTGGCACTTTTGTACCTTTTTTGCAAGTCTGTTACTTTACTTTTAAAGTAAACTGGCATTCGCAAGTCATTTTAGTTCAATAATGTGACATATTTCTGAGTGAAACAGGATATTCAATATATTTTATTTCCCAAGACCTGATTGGCTCATAAAAAAAGTCTGCTCCTTGACATGTTTTTGGAGAGTAGAGGTTAAAGAAAATTAGGAATGTGTATTAATCTTTAATATATGCAAACCATTTCATCAGCGCCCTCCCATAGATATGTTTACTTATGGTGCTTTCCTTGACCAAACCTATTCCTATTGCTCTTCTACCTGCCAACAGGGTACACTTTCGCTATCTTTTATGTAGATTTTGCAATGATATGATAGGTGTGTTTGCTTTTGAAAGTTGGGAAATCTGCAAATGGGTTTTAAAGTCAATTAATAGGGTTTTTATTGGAGTCTTGAGCAAGGATACCAAATAAGCTAGTTACACAACATTGCTGGAAATGGTTCATTCTGGTGGTTTAAATCACCCCAGAGGAAATATTTTCACCTGCACTCCTTTCCAGTAGTTCGAACAAGCCATTACATTTTATTAATTAATTATTGAATAGTGAGTAATTACTGCAGAGTTCATATTTATTTTGTGCCTGACTTTTGATGCAATGCTGTATATGAAAGCTCATTTCTTTTGTAGGCCATTCTGAATATCTCTAAACACAAATGTAGATCAGCTAGTTTGGTTGTTGCCTCCTTTGTTCATTTGAGGGTCCCTTGACACACTACATGTTGCTGAACATGCCAAACAAGCTTTTTCTTATGAATCTAGAGCACCCCCTGCTGCACCGTGTGATACTACATGACATGACCAGCATGACAGGACCTGAATTCATTTTAATGTTCATGATCAACCTCTTTTGAAGCCCTTAAAAGAGTCTGCAAGTGTAAGTGAGCATCTTTAGCACACTAAATGTTGTTTTCCTCTTTTTCACCAGGCTAAAGAATTCCCCACGTACAAAGACAATGACTTTATCAACGATGGACAGAAAATATACATTGACGAGGAGAGCAAGAAGACCTTCCTTGATAAGCTACGAAAGGATGTGGAGGTAAATGATTGGAAGAATTCCCTTTCCCACTCGGTCTTCCTTGTACTGATACAATGAATAATTTTTCTGAATACTCACTTTTTCTCTTCCTCTTTCTCATCAAACTGTTTTTCCCTCCCTCATATCTCTGTCTAGTTCCTTGCTTTGCTGAAGTTGATGGACTACAGTCTTCTGGTTGGGATCCATGACGTGGAAAGGGCAGAACAAGAGGAGGTGGAGAGCGAGGATAATGATGGAGAAGAGGAAGGAGAGAGTGATGGAGGGATTGTCGGCACTCCTCCTGACAGTCCCAGTTACACTCTGGACAGCAGTAAACCACTCTCACCAGGAGACTTCAACCCCAGTATTGATGTCTATGCCATCAAAAGCCATGACAGTGAGTGGAGCAGGAAGCATGCTGAAATATACAATTATATTGTTGAACATATATACTCTATACAAAACTTTAACTTTTTCCCCGCCAAACATGGGATTTTCAGTTATGTATGAGACCAGGCTTCCCTGCCAAACCTTCCAGAGTCTCCTGATCAAAAACACAGGCGGGGAAGACGAAATGAGCATATGAAAAATAATACGATCATCGATCTGCCTATAATGTTACCGAGTGAAATGTTGATCCAGGAAGTGGTTTATGACTGCAAGCTTTGTGGGTGCTAATGGGAAGTGATATACTGTATCTTTGCTTTGATCAATCGTACTGAATATGATCTAGATATAGTACTAGATAGGGCTGTGCAAAAAATCGAATGCGATTTTCAGGCGCTTCTCGTCAGTAAAGGCGCTCCTGTGATTTAGAAGTACATCTCCAGCACGTGCATTCAGATCAGGGTTGCCAGGTTTTCAAAACAAATCCTGCCCACTTGCTTCTCAAAACTAGTCCAAAATAGCCCAATCGCATTTCCAGGAGATTCCCCGATGAAAAATTGCGTCCCGGGGTTAAAATACACGTTTTTTTGGCAGTGTTGCCTTGGTAAAATTCACATTTTAGGGGCTAAACATCACGTTATTGGTATTGGGGTCGCTTCAATCCGCGGGCATGAAAAACAACCGCAGACTTGGCAACACTGGCTCAGGTGGAGCGGCATTTACTACACAGAGCCATAGTCTACCGATAACTAACACAAAATCGCTTTCAAAATCGACAAAGAATCGCCTCCGATTTGGAAATCGATTTTGTGTAGATTGTCAGTGAATTACGGCTCTGTGTAGTAAAGGCCAACCAGTGTTGCCAAGTCTGCGGTTGTTTTTCATGTCCGCGGGTCGAAGTGACCCCAATACAAATAACGTGATGTTTAGCCCCTAAAATGCGAATTTTACCAAGGCAACCCCGCCAAAAAATTTGTATTTTATCGCTCGGAACGAAACGCGATTGGGCTAGTTTTGAGAAGTAATTGGGCAGGTTTTGTTTTGAAAACCTGGCAACCCTGATCTGAACGCACGTGCTGGAGATATACTACTAATCACAGCAGTGACTTTACTGGAAAGATGTGCATGAAAATCGCATTCGATTTTAGTGCACAGCACTAGTACTCGATAAAAACACGATTTTCTCAGCTTTTTGCTCAAAGTTGCTTTGGTTATGAAATTAACTATATTCAAGTATTGATAAAAAAAAAAAAAAAAAGAAGAATGCTTGAAGCTACAATAAAATGGATTGCATGTTCAGATTTTCATACAACAAAATATTCTGGGGGCCTTAAAATTTTAGTGAAAATGATCAAAAATGATGGCGTGGCTGGCAACTTTTTCCAAAAACGGTGGCGGGTAAAGAGTTAAAGTCAGCATGAAATAAAAATTGACCCCATTTCCTCTTAATGTATGGCCCTGTGGTTATTGTGAACAATTCATCCATGCATGATACTCTTAAAATAAAAGCTTGTAATTAAAATCGAATATGTTCCCTCCTTGGATGATGTCACCAAGAGAGGGAGGTGGTGAAAATAATTTTTATAGTCAAACATTCCATTCTGCTTCCATTGTGGTATGAAATGGGCACCTTCCTCAGTCCAATCGCTTCTTGATTGATAAGCTAAGACACATCCGGCTTTTTCTTGTTGACTTTACGATTTGTGTAATATGTTACATTATGAAAATTTGTTGTAAGCTCTGTTTTCATAAATGATGAATGTAAGTTTTTCCCCCCAGATTCTCCCAGAAAGGAGGTCTATTTTATGGCTGTTATTGACATCCTTCAGCATTATGATGCCAAGAAAAAGGCTGCTCATGCAGCCAAGACAGTAAAGCATGGGGTGAGTGCTTTGACGTTTACATTTAAATGAGAGTTATATCACTGTAAAATTATCCTGTTTAACTTTATAAAACTGTTCACCCTAAAAATACTGAGACAATGTTTTCAGTGATACAGTCATATAATTTACCAATGTAATATACAAATGTACCTGATCTACATTTACCTTCAAATGTACCAATAACTACCATAAGTAATACAGCGGGGGGAACAGAAAACCACATGATGAATATGACCAATAATCATGTAGAGAGGGTTCACAGTAGACGGGTTTCCATCCAAAGTTGCGAATTTAACTTATGCGCAAAATTGGAATATCACACAAAACATTTGTGAACAAGCACCGTTTCCATCCAACGAGTCACAGAGAACAAAATCATCACTTCCTGATAAACTGGCACTATACATCACTAAGAAAAGTTGGAGAAGCTACTGAATTTAATAATTTTCCTATATAATAAATGACTTGCACCTCAGAACGAGCAGACAAAACACAATAAATGCGGTCATTGCTTTCAGAGGTGGATGCTGCAGTCATTTAACAGTTCTGGGAGGCAATTATACAGAAATACTTTGATGACAGACTTTGTTCCGGCATTTCCAAATGACCATAACAACATTTCAGATGCTGTGGAACAAGATCGGTCTGCTGCTAGTAGGATTTTCTGTCCCAAAGCACAAGGTCACATGACTTTATGCACTTCTAGGAATTTATTAGCAAAATGCATTTCCATGTCCCATTATTCTCATTAACCCTTTTTCACACAAGTCAAAAACCACTTCAAGCGAGTGTAAAAACTTTGCAAATTAAGGAATTTTTAATCGAAATTCAGCATTTCCTTCACTTGATTCTGATGCAGTACTTCAAAATGTGGAAAAAAGCAAGTTGATGGAAACCCAGCTAATGTCACACTCAAAGACAAAAAACAATCGGGGTAACAAACATGATTAAAAAAATTATGTAATAGACTAACTAAATAACAGAAAATTTAACATGAAACAATGTAATGTACATGACCGACAACAAAATTTGTAAGAAGAAATATTATCAACTAATGGAAAAAATACTTCTAAAATTACCTTGTACCAAGAGTTTTTTTTTTTTTTTTTTTTTTTTTTATCATCAACCTTGTGCTTTTTTCATCTTAGGCTGGGGCAGAGATTTCCACCGTGAACCCAGAGCAGTACTCGAAGAGATTCTATGATTTCATCACTACCATTCTGCCCTAGTCCGAGGCAGCTGAGCTGAGTCCACAGGGATGAAGAGGGACGCCAGCAGACGGGTGTTGAACACTCACTCACCTGCTCTGCCACAGGGGGGCTCCCCTACAGCAGCTACAAACACCATCCGTTTACATTTTGATTCAGTTTTATTTGTCTTTTTGTTTTGTGGGACCATGAGAGTGATGGAAAAGGACAACAGTTGTAACTTTTTTTGGAGGGGGACAGGGCGTTTTACTGCTTTCTTATGCATGCCCATTAATCTTGTTTGTTCCATTTGATATTTTTCTTGCCTTTTAAAGCAGAAGAGGACGGCGAGAGGAAAGAGAGCTCATGTGACAGTCTGTGGCTCAGTTAGTGGAATTAGGTCTCTGAAAAAAGGAGGCCAAAACACAAGTTCTTAATTGGAACTGTATGTGTTCTCTTACTGAATCATTCATCAAACACCTAGCCGAACTCCCTTCACGCAACCCTTGGCTTCCCGCTCTGCTTTACTCCACTGGGGTCAACAGCTTTACAGAGAGGCACCTGAAGCACTTGACACCACGGCACCTGCTAACTCTCCTTACTCGCACAGCCCTCTTCTTATCTGAACAGACTAACCAGAAACGTTCTTTGAGCCATTTACAAAAGGAGGACCCATCGCCTCCTAACCTGCCTTGTGTGGATAGACAGCTTTTGCATGTTCTTTCAGTGTTCTTAGGCAAATGCATTTGAAATGAGGGCGAAGGTTCCAGTAGGTATTTTTCGTTGATTTCTTGATTTATTTTTTAATTTTGTTTCACAGCAACTTGACAGGAGGAAGAATGAAGACACTGAGGCAGCAGGATCAGTGGTTTCTCTTCAGTCATCAGTGATTTCTGTTACGTGAATGATTCGATTACCATCAGCACCTTAAACTGTTGCACTTTTTATTAGGATCACTCGGTCTGTTACGAGCTGCAATGATAGCACTATGAGGCACTGTTCAACGCAGCCTTGCCATTTCACGTGTTCTCACGCATACGCTCGTTCTCAACAGACAAAACATAGTTTACCTCTTGCATCATACCAGGACACACCGATTTGTGTTGTGTTTCAGTATTCCATGGAGGTTTGGGGAAGGGGTGCTTTGTTGTATTTTTATTTTTCATTTTTTTTAAACATTGGTTTTGTTTGAAATTGAGTACAGTATATGTCTTGTGAGTATTGTTTGAAATTCCTTTGAACGTTCAAATTGGCAGCAAAATAGATGAAATGTTGTATATTTTGCACATGATGAATGGAACCAAAATGTTCCCGGAATCCTGTTGGTTCTGCAGTGGTATTTACAAGGGAAACAGAACACCTGTAACAGAGGAGAATGCTTTCGTAAATGGCATTGAATTGGAAGGCAGGTCATTTTGACATTTGTTTCTTAACTTTTCTAATTCAAACATAAAAGCCTCCTCATCCTATGTTGGTTTAGACTTTTTGATCACTTGCACATATTTTTACATTGAATTTGAATCCACCAGAACTTTAAAAGCACGACTCCGTGATTCAGTAAAAGTGTTCTGATAAATGAAGAATGTTTGTTTTAAATCATACAACAAGTACTGTGTAAAAAAAAAAGAGAAAAGATGCATGTTGCATTATTTTTAGTGTTAAGTATGGTTTAGTCCAGAGATGGTGTATATTCCATGCTTAGTCATATTTTTATTTTTTCCCCTTGCCCTGAACCCCCCATCCCAGGTCTATTTTTTAAGATGGTCCCGTACTTGCTTTATACTGTGTTTCCATGTATATACACTGTGCAAGAGTCGTGCCTTTTTACTCCAAATTAATGCATTATTTTAAAATCTTTTTTTCCCCTCCAGACAGAAGTAAAATGCTATTTTCTAATATTAGGGTGGTTAATGAAAAATCCAGCTTTTTTTCCCCTCTCTTCCTTTTTTTTTTTTTTTTGGTGTTTTGATGTTTTAAAATGTGCTTTTGTTTACCAGACGTTGCATTTTATGTTCACGAGTCAACAACAATAACAACAACACTGAAAAGGTCACAATTTCTCCTTGACTGGATAATTCTATGTGCAAAAGCCTTTGGATGAGAGTGTGCATTGTGAATTTGTTGATATGAGTAGGTGTGGCTCTTGTTATAGTGTTAATTGTAAATTGTGTTCAGGCTTTCTCCAAGCAAGTATTATCCGACACCAATGTTACAGCGTCCTTTGGTTAGCGTTTCATTTTCTTAATAAACTGAGCGCTGCTTTGTGCCCTTGGGAAACCATTGCACAGTGGGAAAAGAAGCCTTTTTTTATTGTTGTCGTTGGGATGAAAACAAACCCTTGTCTTCTTGGTTGTAATATTCACAACAACAACAAAAACCCACAATGGGCCTGACAATAGAGGCTGTTTTAGCTGCAGACTTTGATAGTGTCATCAGAGCATCGCTTCAGCTTCTGATACTGGATGCACACGCAGCGATATATATAGGCTATTATGTGATTTTCACTTAATGTGAAAAGTGCTACAGCTTCACTTCACGCCTTCTTAAAAAAGCCCTCCACCATGTTCTGCATTTGCCAAAAGTATTTTTGCTCTGTGTGTTCATTGATGGATAACTCATAACAATAAGCTTTTTTTGAGGGGGGGGTACTTTTAGCAATTCGATGTTTATTTTCTAAACATTTTTGAATGACGCGAACGTATGGATTTTCTTTAAATATGCAGGTTTACTGAAAGAAGAATATACAATCCCCTTGGTGTGTGTTTTAATCTTGACCGTGAAGGTAATAAAAGTGATGGAGAAGCGCTGGTTCTCTGCATCACGCTCACAGATATGAGTTTTTTTGTCAAGTTGTTTTTGAGAGTAACCAAAGGGGAGGCTGTCTCGTGTGTTATGATGTTAACCGATATACACTCCATTCCATAAGCATTGCTCAAAACAATAAAGCACTCTGTCTGCAATTCACGGTGCAACATCTCATGTTTTCTGCTCTTTTAATGTAGCCTATATATGGTCTTTCCTGGTGCACGCAGAGAATTGGCTTTCATTTGATTAAAGCTTGATCATTAGAATGCACACATTTGCATGTTACTGTGTTATCCTTAATAAACCTTTATTTCTTAAATGTAAAATATTTTTAAAATTTTACAAAAAAATAGGCCTATGGGCAGAGTATTATTATTAATAATAAATTAAGGAGTACATGGCTTAAATTACCGTATGCGGAGTAGACGCCATATCCTCCTGAGACCTTGCATCCTCATATGAGGAAATTATATTTGAGTGAATTATATATATATATATATATATATATATATATATATATGTGAAATATATATTTCAATCTGATTAATTTTTAAAGTGCGTGTCATAAATCAACATCTTGGGACAATGTTATGAGGTTTCAAAATATATATATGACTTTCTGTTATGAAACAGGACGTTGATTTCATACCGTGGACTAAAACCATGTTTATTACGCATTTTTGGAGACGCAACAAATGAATAGGAAAAGAAATTATATTTCAACATTCCTATGAAATATTCGAGGTTAATATGAATATCTTGTCAATTATTTAATCCCATTATTACACTTGTTTTTTTTTTTCATGTTTTCCCAAAAACACATTAATATGCAAATTTGATTTATTTTATATAGATAGGCCTATATAGTGAGAAAACATGTTTATGGTCATTTTATACACATTTTGCATAAAGAAAAAGTGTATATCAAATCATTCCGTTATAACATCATTAAGAATTTATAAAAAGTCTGGTAAAAAAAAAAAAAAAAAGAAATCCTGAAAATTAAAAATGTATTGGTGATTAAAAAAAAAGTAGGCCTATGCATGTTCATTCATGTCTCATTTAAATATATATATATATATATAGTAAATTGAGTCCCGATGTATAATTTATGAACTACATATTATTGTGCTCTAAAGAGTGTAATAACATGAAAAAAAATCGTAAAATGTTCTGCCGGGTCTTAAGAGGTTAATTTATTCCCCATTGAAAAGTTGGCTTCGCGGAATCTGCCTTTATCATGATTTAGCTACATGAAGCATGGAAAATGCAAAAAAAAAAAAAAACTGGCGTCCAAATTCCGGAAAAAGTTGTAAAACGGACATGATGTGGGAGAGATGATGTTGAGTGGTTTGTGTGTTTATCTTTCTTTCGCTAAAAACAATGTGGCGTCTTCCTCGAATGAGGTCATAGCCTGCACAGGCCGGTTCATAGTAAAAATAATGCACTGACTCGGGGTGAGCGCTAACTGTTGATTCAGATGTGAATATCCTGTTGCCAATTCGTTTGTAGATAATAAATGATGAATTGTAAAGCACGTTAAACATTCTGTGTAAATAATTTAATGAAGAAATCTCTACTGGTAATACCAATATCAGCGAATGTAGTAAGCGCTCATACTACTTAAGTCATTTCTGAACAATGGGAACATGAAAAATTCGTACATGAACTCTCTTCTGGCCTCTTGGAGGTTAATAATGTGTTTAAAAGAAGGCAACAGCTGAGAGGAGATTCTTCAGAGGTTTACTAATCTCACCACCCAAGTCACAAATTCAGCACCTGATCAACAGGCAACAATTTCTTATAGGTGGAAATTGTTATAATAATTAAAACAAATAGTAGGCTACTCTAAACTTGAATTTAAGAACGTAATATTCGATTCTGTAACATGTAGACTATACGATTTTTAAAGGCCAGGGTCAAATGTCACACCGACACCCGTTTCTGAAATAGACAGGTTCTTCTAAATTCTAAATAGCCTACTCGGAATAAATTCGAAAACACAGTAAATTGCTCAAAACAATAAAACATCGTACAACATTTGAGATAAGATTTCAACAAGATATCAACATTTGTATGAGGGACAAGGACCAGAGAGAGAACGGGAAATAGAAAAGATCAGATAGGCTTCATTCTTTATTAACACTATTTTGTAGGCTAATCTATTTTTGGACCAAGTAAGGTTTTTATTTTTAAATAAATAAAAGCATAAGGTTAATGCTATACTTCTCCATCATTCTTTATTTTCTTTGGCTCCTTGACAAGAGTTACATGCTTCTGTTTTTCCCCAGTCCCAGGAGGAATAAAGTTACCACTTAAGCAACCTTCACATAAATCTGATTTGTGAGACCTTATTTGGTTTTTGGGAGAAAGGTATACTCAACAATCTCCACCAAAATCCACCGACTGCTAGAATCGGAAATTACTTTTCATTTGTTTTGCGTGTTCACTTCACGGAGCTTACACAGAACCGTATTCGTAGCCTGTATACGTTCCACGTGCCATATGTCAATCACATGCATTAATGGAATAATAGAACAAAACAGCAGATATTAAAAATAAATAAATAAATAAATAATAATAATAAGTAATTTTACGCCAAAAAAAGCCTAACCTCAGTCTCTTCATTGTTTCTTTCTTTTTATCCTCCAGAAAATATAATTATTTCCTTATTTTATCAATACAGAGCATGTATATTAGGCCTATATAACATGTACAAGCATGCATGTCAGAAACCGCTTCGTATCATTTTATTTTATCATATTTTATAAGGTCTATAACATAAAACATGGAAAATAAAAGACCCCCCACGCGATTTTGCTGTTTTAGGGAAACCAAATTTTTACCATCGTCAAAATAAACCTTAGGAGAAATAGGCTAAGCCAAATATTGGCTCATTGTTTAATTAGAATCATTGTTTACCGGGGATCAAGATCGCTTGTAGTTATTTCTTCGTTCCACCTTAAATCCTCGTGTCCTCCCCTTTAAGAGAAACTTCTCCACACGTTCCCGCCCGAGCGGGGGCGCCAACAGCACGCGCAAACACTAGACATCTGCGAACCGCGTTTTTAAGAGCTGACACCTCTTACGCTTCTGTTCTTACTCAAACAAATCGAGGCATCGCCAGTATTTTATCATTTAAGTCCACGCAACTCTTGTATAGCTCACAGCACAGTTAGCAGAATAATTTTGGTTTCCGAGGGTATTGTTTTTTGAGGTAATTTCTATCCCCACCTACGACCACCATTTCGTCTTTTTCTCGGCATCGGCTTTTCCTCAGCTGCTCGCTTTTTTACCTGTTTACTTCTTTGTAATAGACTACTTTAGTCAACTTTTATACTGATAAAGACATTCACAGCTGAGGCTAGCAGGGAGAATATTTAAAAAGCACCCTATATACTATATAACTTGCCCTGGTGTCACAAATTCCTGATCGAAAAGAAAAAACAAGCCTGTACATTTCGAAATTTTCGTTCTTTGCTACTCTCGGGTAGCTATAAGGCACATCGTCAGGGTTTGGTAGTGACTGGGGTCAACATTAATCGTTACAATAATATTTATAAAATTATTTCTGCAATAAAATATCGCATCGCCGTGGTTATGGCTTGCGGTTAACCCTATTTTCCGTGACGATTTAGAGGGTATGCATTAAATACATCCTTCTTTATTGATATATTTGCCTAAGGACGCACAGACCGAGAGAAATTAACGGAATGAAGGCTATTCTGTCGTAGCCTGCTGTGCGGAAAACCACCATGTGGCTGCCAATGCAGGCTTGCAATGGGCTACGGTTTTTCTTTTCTTTTTCTTTTTTTTCGGGTAATTTTTGACAACCAAAACAAAGTTGTTTTCTGACAATACAAATACACCTGCACAATCGTTGTAACAGGACTGAAGAGCTCTAAATGCTAAATTTATTTCACTTTGCACACATGGGACAGCTGACTTTATTATTCTTTTCTGAGGGAAAGGCTTGTCTGTTTTCTAAATGGTCATTTTCATTTTAAGGACTTATCTTTTAAATATGCTAATTCCCTTTGGCAGTCTACTGGGATAATGCGCTATATCTCACTCAAAGTAATTGTTTTAAAAGATCGTAGTTGGTTAAATCCACGTTACCATAAAATCACACGGGAGATTGCATTATATAGTCTAGTTACATAAGTTTAAATTAGTGTGCTTAAACCTCTTTGTGCTTAAACGAATCATTTCTAATGTGTGACCTGTTCAGAATGGTCATAGTTGTTAGGCAGGCTCTCAGCTGAATATGACTGACCAGTTCATTTTTCATCAGTGTTATGAAAGATGCACGTCATCTAATGGAGCTGTTAAGGGAGCTTGTTGTTTTGGATTAGTGACTTGTTTTGAAAGAAACGTTGCTCTTTCAGAAAATAATTGGATTTAATGATCTGGTTGACTGCAGACCAATCACTAATTATTTTTCTAATAGGCTATCACTAATTATATCGACACGTGAATTGATATTTAACACTTTAGTTCGAACTGTTCTCGTCATGAACATGATTTTGCTTTTGTTTTTTCATTACTTTGATTTACGTTCTTTTCTCAATCATTGTCATGACATAAAGCCTACTTTTGCAGTTGTAAGACTCGGAAGTCTGATTTATTTGACTTTATTACAAGCAATTATTTTTTTTATGAAAACCTTAACAATATAAACTGGAATAAAAGTATCGTTTGTCTCCATGAAAATACATTTTGAAAGTTTTTTTTAACATTGTACACGAAACCCATGTCGCCATTATGACTAATTTCATTTGCATCTTAAATGTAAGCTTGACAGAACTTATTGATGATTAAAAAACGAATTAAATGCATGGATATACAATACTTTAAATAGTATTTATTTTAACTTGTATGCTGTGACAATATGTTCCTTTCATATTATAGGGTGTTTTTTTAATCCGTATGAGCTTGTTTGATTTATACCTTGTTTTGATATACCCTATAAGCAATTTATGATTTGAAGTCATCATTGTAAGACAAAAAATTAGAGTCAATTTCAAATGTTCAAATAACAGATTTCTAAGATTTTTGAGTGAAAAGAATAGAAAGAATAAAATATATTCCCTCACTGACTGGGGATTCAGACAGGTCAGAGGGTCAATATATTATTTTAAATTGTGAAGTATATTTTTTCTAATATTTATAGAATATAATAATATTCTAATATTTTTTCTAGGTAGGCCCTACGCTGTTGAAAATAAAATTGCACATTTGCTGGGTAACCATAAGGCGGGCTAAGGTGAGAATTCTGAGCCTAATGATTGATGAATACAGACCAGCGGAGCAATACTCTATTTGCATTATTAAACATAGTCTCTTATATTTTGCTGTCATTGTCTGAAACAGAGAAACGGTAAGCACTTTTTTTGGAGTTTGTGTGGAAGTGGTCTTGTCAGGATACGCGTTGGTTTCTGCAGATAACGGAGGAATCTCTTACCACGAGGACCGCAGTTATTCAGAGTAAAAGTGATGCAGATATGTCATTGTTTAGACCTTACTCTCCCGTTTCTCCCTCGGATATATAGGCTACTCTGATAACTGTTTTAGAAAAGAGATATATAACGCAAGTTCAGACACATCTGACATCCAAATGCTGTTTTTTTTCACGCTGGTATATGCTATCGTTTTAAACTGAGTCCAATGGACGGTCTAGCCTGTTGGATTTGTTTAGTTGTTTTGCTATAGGCTAGGCTAGCCTATATACGACTCTCTCGCGCTCTCGCGCTCTCTCTCTCTCTATAAATATAGGCTACACACTATATATATATATATATATATATATATATATATATATATATATATATATATATATATATATATATATATATATATATATAATAAGAAACTGGTCATCTCGCTATATGTGTGAGTGTGTGTGTGTTTGTTAAAAACAGATTGCAATGAGATCCTTTAACGGTTATTTACACACAAACAATCTCTCTCACTCCCTAGCCTATATGTAATACATAGACAGTTTGTGATTTCATAAAATGTAACTGGTCATATCGCTATAGGCCTATGTGTGTATAAATAACCGTTAAAATATCTCATTGCAATCTGGTTTTCATTCTCGAATAATTTACTGGAATAAAAAGAATTAGAACAATTTGTTGACTTGAACTGCTTAACACCATTAACAACATGGTGATGGGTTTTTTTCATCACTTTTCCATGAGGCCTCTTATCCTGTTGGTTGAACCACGTGTCTAAATGTGAGGCGAACTATCAGTCAATGGAATAGGTTACCGTGTTTAATAAGTGTTTAATTACATAGACTATTTATGCAAAACCTAGGCCTATCTCATTTATTAAGATTACTAATGACCCCTGTGTGGATTATTGGGATTATGTTTGGTTGCATTGGCAATTCGGAATGGTTTTCTACTATTTATGAAAACACAATAGGGTTGCAGTTAAATTCGTCGGTCAGTCATAAGACTTTTACAAGGTTCAATGCGTAAACGGTCATCAAAATACTTTTACATTTACATACATCTAGGGCTAATTTCTAGGTTAGTTCTTTTCTATACTAGGCCCTACAGAACGACAGATCGAGCATACATTTGTTAGGAGACCGAAACTCTTTTCCTTCTGAACAGACTAATGGTGGCCTGTTTGAATTCTGTGAATGAAGCCTCGAGTCCATTCGGCGAAGTCAGGCCTCGAAATGAACCAGTATGTTTCGCTGTGCAAGATCCGTCTTGCTGTGAAGTATCTTCGCTGTGATATCGCCTAATTTGTTAATTACCATTTCTAGTTTCTAGGATGTGGCCTGTCCTAAACTACTCCTTTTTTCTTTTCTTTTTTTTTTAAAAGTCCGTTTTCACACCGACTTGATAAGCCTACCTGATAAGCCTAATACACAGAACATATGGATTCAGACAGTCTCGCCGTTTTCAACACGTATTTATATATAAATCCTTTGGCTAAGCGATTATCTAGTTAGCCTAATTAAATAATTATTTTTAATCATTATTTTACCCACAAACACTTTAGCTATAGGCTAGGCTACTATAGCTACATTTCACAAGATTACTGACTTAGTCCTGCTGTACCGCTACTGTGTGTGTTTCTATTGTCTGACAGATTTGTTGCCATCTTTTTTTAGAGGGCAGATTTATTTTTGCTTGTGGACGAAACAGCTTATGTGCACATATTAAAGCAATATCATACAATATATTATTATTATTATTAAATAGGCATTTTTTATATATATTTGTCTTATTTAATGGCCCAAAACTCCGATTTTAGAAGCACTGTATAAAACGTGTGATGCATTTTTGAAACGTTAACGATATGAACCACTTTCATACAATTAAATGTAAAAAAGGTCAATTGGCTGAATTTAATAGTATGGAATTCATATAAAATGTAGCTACATGTAATTTAGAAGGACACCGACTCTTTCAACCCCCACAATCCTCACTTTTACCAAGGTCTACAAACAAGTGGCTTCTGCGACTAGTCTAGCACTTGTTTTTCTTTTGCACAAATCACCCAATTAACAATTTGATTTGTCTCTTATATCTCAGGACGTATAGGCCTCACCAGGAACACTGGAGCTGCAATGCATTTAAGTTCTGGCTAATCGTGCGCTGTTATAGTTTAGTTTTTTTATCTTTTTCAAAAACTCTGTCCTTTTTTCCTTTTGCTCCTCTGCTTTCAATCTTACCCTCCTTGGAGAAAGGAAATCAGACGAAGAAGCTTATCTTGAGCAGAGCTGGTCGTAATATCTTAAAGATATCTAATACCAGAGACATAATGCTGCCTTGTCTAATGCAAATTACACAAAATATGATATGGAGACATAGTAATGTAACCAGATCATGTCTGTTGTAGACATCCTCATCTGAAATGTGCTGTTTTAGATGTACTTTTTCCTGTTTCCTTTCTCTAATTAGCCTGTATACGCTAAGCGCGCTCATATGTGGTTATATGCTTATGAGTAATGTGCTTGAGTGCATAGTGTGTATAGCAGGGCACGAGACTATCGGTTTCCAGCCCCTCCCCCACATTAATACTTTTCTTTACAATAAACAACTTATCTCAAAGATCGATCTTATACGCTTGAACCGCACTTTACCCCCAAAAAAGGGACATACAACGGTTATAATAATAATGGATAGCCTAATGAGTTAAAAGTTAAAAATGAACGATCATCTCACATCACTCAGATGTAGCCTATATTTAATGAACAGTTTCACGATAAAAAGTCAAAGAAAGTGCTTCAAAATCCACCTCACGTTTTCAAGTTTTCATTTCGAGTGCATTTATCCTATACAACAATGGTATACAAAAAGCAGGAAAATCACAAAAATAAATATGCATTTTTATAAACAACCAGTGACTTCAATTTAAGAAATAATAAAAAAAAGAATCATGTCAAAATCTGACCTCAAGTATTGTAGCAAAAGCAGAAAGATTAAAAAAAAAGTCCAGCTTGACCAGATAATTCCTAACCGACCATGTTTACAGTGAGGCACCGCCCATTTTCCCATTTCTGTCCATTGTGAAAATCATGAATTTCTTTAACTTAATGGGGTTGTGATGTGTGCGCTACATTCGGTTTAATGGCTCGGCTAGTTTTAAATTCATTCCTCTGAAGTCGGGACGACATCGGTATTCTGTCAGTCCGCAGTGCACTTTACAGAACGGAACAAAAAGTTCCTTTTACACGCTCGAGAGAGCAGACATTAAATAGGCCTAGTCACGTTACAAAAATATAGAACTCCTAGGCTATATTTTAACCTTTCACCTGTCAGAGTGTCAGGCAATATCGCATATTGGAACATTCACAAAGCGATGTATTTTTACTTAATAGGCTACAAAATGTCCATCCCCACTTGTACACGTTAATCAAAACAATACACGTAATGGCCTACGTTAAATAACCTTAAAGTCTATTACCTTTTTTCTCAGAATCACGTGAACCCGCTTGCCTTGCTTAAGACAAATCTACAAAGTCTGTGCTCATTTATGTCCGTATGTTTTTGTGTAAGAAATTAAAATGCAGTTGAATATTTCTGTCCCTTATAATCCCAAAATTACGAATTTTATCTCATTGGCTGATCCAATCACAGATAGGCTAGAATTTGCTTTTAAAGGCCTGTTTTGGAGGCAGTCTGCTTTTGCTGAAGTAAACAAATATGGTACGTCACAGTACATTCATCACAAAGCATTTATATGGGGCAGGGTACTCTAGTGGAACACCAAGTTAACACTTAACTGTTTTTAACGTTATGCTTTCCAGTGCCAAGATAATCCATATCCTTGGAAAATGTGGGCCTAGTAAAGCAAAATACAATCAAAACACTGAAAAGGACAAGGCTACTTGAGTCAAATATAAATAAACATTTACTAAGTACCCTGACCAGAATGTGTGGACTAAACTAAGCACCGAGGTCTTTTTTCTTTGATTTCGTCATGTATGTAAAAACACTGTTGTTTGCAGTTGTCTAGGCCTATAAGTCGCTCCGTTTAAACCGGCAAAATTTACAATAAGAACGACTGACATAAACCTCCTCTCAAAAGCAAACGAGCATATTGGAAATAGCACCAATAATTACTGAATTTAAAAAGGTTGTGTGTTTTTGGGGTTAACTTGCGATGGCTCTTTTGCGTAAGAAAATCGAAAAATAAAAACATACGTAACTGATTCACCTTAATGGGCATTAGCAAAGTGCAATGCTTGGTACATTTGTGCTTTAGCTGTTCTATACCTTAAGCTATGAATGTGCTAAAGAAGGAGTTTGATTTGGCGTTTTTCCCTCTATTACATCGTGCAAATCAAACAGCTCTCGATTGTCAGTTAGAGGGGCATTGTGTTGGGCCTACCGTGAGAGTTATGGTGCGCTGCGTGCGCGTGAACACAGCCAGGCGCCAACAATTGGAGCACACATGAAATATATAAATAAGAAGGGCATGGATCACCGGCCTACAGTAATTCAGAAATACAGTATGGAGATGAAGCATAAAGGGAAAATACAAAACATTGGCCCAAAATATACAGACAAAAGTCAGATGTTTTAAAAACATTGCATTTGAGACAGCCATGACGATTACTAAAACGCCATTCTTATATGAGATGGTTAACCCTGTCTGCAAAATGAGCCAACATGTGCTGCTTGACAGTCGTTCATCAGGTCAAAAACAGCTCCACGATGTCAGTACTGAAAAAAACAAGTTTTTTTTTTTTTTTGCTGGACCAGTTTATTATAAATACCTCCGTGTATTCCCGAGTCTCACACCTCGATGGATAGAGCAGCCCGTGATATGAGGGCGGCATGCCCTGCATAACAACAGGCCAAACACGTTTACATTGAAAACGGCAATGCAATTAAAACAACTAAAGGCAACCAGTTCTTGTCACAGTTTTAAGACATTTCCACCCAAGCTCAAAACAACAGTTCACGGAATAACAGAGGCTTTCCTGAATTTGTGGCTTGGAGGGGGAGGAACAACTGAATGACCGAGCTGCCATCTCCACACTGGGTGAGAACGATGAGGCAGTTGGTTACTTCCTAGAGAGTTAAAAGAGTATGCGGGACTCAAATCTCCATCGCTGCCAATAACAAGAGACGGCGGAGAGGGGAAATTCGCCATCAATCTGAAGGGCTTCTTCAGAAATGCTACATTGGGGCTCGCTCGTTTGCGTTTGCTCGCGCCCGCACAGTCTTCGTTCGATCCCTCACTGCAAGCGAATTTTCCTGCAGCACGGGGGCTCCGTTTAACTTTTGCAACTGATGTCCTCACACGTTCAGCTTTTTTACCCAAAAGCATCGATCTGTAGTTTTTCCGGTCCCTTGCACCATTCTTGGATTCCCCTTCCTCGGAACAAGGAGAGTTTAAAGTGCTTCTTGAGTCCTCGTTCCAGACAGGGTGTTTTTGGACAGAGCTCTCTGTGGCTTTAAAATGGTCAGTTTCCTTTAAATTATTACTGAAGCCCTGATCATCAACGTCATTATCCTTACATTGATATTCCAGAGGCTGTTTTGCATATTCATATTCGTCAAAAGTATCCTCGACTTTAATCTTCACGTTGCTGAGTAAAAATGGTGGCGTTTTTACAGCCCTGTTGCCCTCATTGTTAAAGCCTGAGGTGGTAACGGGCTCCCCGGTCTCTGTTTTGATAGGTTTTAGAGGTGAAGGCAGTTTGAAGGAAGTTTTTGCTTCCCTCTTGGAATTTGCTGCTGATGAAAGATTGCTGTCTGAAGACGCACGAACCGTTATTTCTTTGTCCGGAACACAGTGGGAGATCAAGGCTTGGGAGCATCTGTTTGCAGAACCCGGTATTCTTTGTTGGGGAAACGCATTGTTTCCATTTGCATTAGGTGTAAGCCCAGTGTCTTTAATTCTGTAAGCGACACAGTCTGTTGTCTTTGGATCATTTGAAAATTCAAGGCGTGATGGTGCTTCAGAGCCCTCTAAATCTGGCAAACATATCCGCACCGGGCAGAACTTCTGCACTTTCGCGGCATCACCATCTGTGGGTGATGTAAAATCCGATTTCTGAGTTTTGACAGTTCGTTTACAATCCAAAGTACTTATTCCTTGGTTACTGGGGATGTTCTGCACATTAGGCCTGTAGTGAAAAGTTGGCTGTAAGAGCAGAGGTGCTTTTGTGTTGAGACTGGAGAACCTTGCACGCCTGAAACGAATGCTCTGCACTGAAACTTGACTGGACACAGAGCTCGAATCAGACTGAGAGGAGCTCTCTTCATCGCTGCTGACATCTGAAGAATCCGACAGAGAGTCGTCGTCGTCCTCCTCCTCCTCATCTGAACTCCCGGAGTTGCTGGTGGTTGAGAAACTCGACCCGAAATCCGAATCGTTGTTCACCCGTTCTGAGACGGAGCTAGATTCCGTGTCGCTGCTGCAGCAGCTTTCCTGAAAATGTCCGGTGCGCCGAGGATCGACGTACAATCCATGCTCGAGGTGAAACTGGCTCAAAGATCCATTGGGAACTTTTGGTTTACAGCACTTTGGGACGACCAAAACCGGATGGCTTCGTCTGCTCCTCGGCCAAAACTGCCTCGCGCTGCTCTCGCGCTTCCTCTTCCTTTTGTAAAGTAGGTCTGCGTTGCCTTGGTGTTTTGCCTGCGCTGCAATGGCGGACTGATAGAGCAGCGGCTGCCGATTCACAACGTGCCGAAAAAGCGTACGTTTCTGATCAAAAGCCACACAGTTGTCAGGTATCTGATCGGTTTCATAGTTTTTAAAGGGTGTGGATTTCGACTTCGTGACCGGTTGGAAGTCACGGCAGAAGGATTTACAGTAAATTTGAGGTAGATCGAAGTGAGTGCGAGGGACAGGGTCCTGTCGAACAGCTTTATTTTTGAATGAGAAAGTCTGAGGAACGTCATGCAAACTCAACCAAACTTTCTCTCTCCAAAAGTCACTTCTTGCAGCGGTGCGGTTTTTGCCATCGCACATTTTTTCTGAGGAATTGTTTCTCTTTTCCCTTCTTTTGTTTGATTTCAAAACCCGCTCAGTTTTACATGAAAAATACAGTGCCTCCACGTCCTCTCTTGAAATCAGAGTGCATTTAGCTGCATGGAAAGCTATAGAATTTATTGCTTTGAGCTTTCGCAATTCCTCCAAATCACAGTGATGTTTCTTCACGTTTAAATGGTCCATACGTTTGTGTACAGTAGTCCGCGGGATATTTTTCAAGAGGTCGGTGAAGACTTGAGAAAGGGCAAACATTTGTTTGCCTTTGATAACCAAATAGCCAAGCTTTACACCTTGCATTTCCTCAAAACCGGATTCCAAGTCCCCCATTTTCTTCATTGCATTAATTCCAACATTTAGAGCGACGGATGTCCTTAAAGTAGTTTTACTGCTGCTGCTTTATTTCAAGGCATTCTGCTGACCGAGTGAACAAAAAGTTTTAAATAGAGAAATAAAAATGAAATGGCCTGTTTGAATGAAAACAACCAGTCCATTGACCTGAGCACTGCATGGTCGATGGAATGTGTGTGATGTTGCCGACAGGCCGGCTGCTGCCTGTCTGAGCTCCTGTATACCTGCGCTCCCTCAGCTCCCTTCCCATCTGGCCATGAGGAAAAGAGGAAGGTGAACAGCACTGCCAGGGAGAAGGATAAAAAGCGAGGAGACTATGGAAGGGAAAAAGAGAGGAAGTGAGCGACAGATAGAGAGAGAGAGAGGGAGGGAGGGGGAGAGAGAGAGAGAGAGAGAGAGAAATAGGACCCAAAATGCAGCCGCTATTCCCGTTGCTGGTTTATTCACAAATAAAATGACAGTGGGAACCGAGCAAGGCCGGAGACACCTTCATCAATTAATGCCTCCAAAGCCCACGCTGATTGGACGTTACTGACAGGTGATGCAGTATAAATGGATATTCCACCCATGGCCACCCCCTAGCTAATTACCATACTGTTGTAATCCCACCTCTTTTAGCGCAAATAATTCGCGAGTGATAAATTCATGCATAGAAATTAATATTCGTCATTTTGTCGGAGTATTGTTACAACTTGTGTTGTTATGCTTGTGAAAAAAAATATTAATACTGACAGATTGGTATGTTGGGCAGCAAATACAATGATGTGGTGCTTTTTAAAATTTATTTTACATATTAAACATTATCGTGATGTCATTGTCGCATTTTAATTTAAATGCTTTTATATCCTTTTAAATATCTATATACACTCTGCAAACCATGCAATTCATTTCAGGGAGATGAGCATTTTAACTCAAACAGAGATCAAACGTAGAATTTGAAGCAAACATTTTTAACAGTGGCAAGTTAAAAGCCGACAGAAAATATCGATGATAGTATTTTACCAATCCCCAAACTCGTTTGAATCCAGAAGAAGAAAAAAAGAGTAGAAAACAATTGTGTATCGTGCTTTATTATTTCTTTGATATTGCTTTGCATCTGTAATCAACATAAATCACATTATACATTAACTCCGCTAATGCTTTTAGTCATTTTGTGTGCTTGAGATAGGCCTATCTGTGTTCATGTGTTCATGCACATACTTTAAAGTAACCGCATGTGTGCAGAATAAAAAAATGTATTAGCCATGCTTTGAGAAATCTTCGGAGATTTTTCCAAGTTGCTATTTAATACACGTATTCAAATTCTGCAACAAAACCTGTCGATCAAGATAGGCTATATGAGTTGTCGGAGGAGCTAAGAATGCAAGAAACACGGGTGTACACAAAAAAAGAATAAGAAAAAAAAAAGAATGTAGGCCTATGTTAATCAGCATGCTCTAATACCCTTGTAATTGTTCAGTTTTAGGTCAGTGTAAATTATCCATACTTTTAGCGGTCCATTTTTTTCACAGATCAAGCAGGCCTCCATCCCACGTCATAGGCTATACTAACGTGAAAAAGAAAATAACGGGTCTTCACAAGCAAAGACTTCCCCTCCCCCGTTTGTGTACAGACATATGCCGTTTTACAATGGCGAAGAAAGAAAATGAACAGAGAAAAGTCATTTTCTCTATTCGACACAAAATCCTTCTTCTAATCTGAAATGCACATGTAGGCCTAAATTATTTTACGAACCTCTAAGTAAAACTTACAAACATGTTGTGAAACACTAGAAACTCCTGATACAGTATCCCAAAATTCCATTGGTGTTCATTCTCTACATGAAAATATATTTTTCATGCAGTGCATAACCGGGCGGCATAATGCCTTGCGAGGTTTTTTTTTCAAACTCAAAATATCGATATTTTGCTGCGAATGTTCTACAATAAATATAGACTGCAAAAATATGAATGCAAATGACCTGTCGTTGCCACCACCTTTCACATATCTTGCCTATTATTAAAAAAAAGCGAACGAGCCAGAATGAACAGGCCAGCGCTGTATGGGATTGAACTTTACTGCTGACGGTGTTTCCAACGCTCATAAACGTTTTAGTTCTAAGTGCTAGTTGAAGATCTCTATTTGTCATCATATTAACCTACTTAATATTATTTGATGGTTGATATGGCTATTGGTTGAAATAAGTTTGACATAGAATATTTTGAATTAAACCCTAATAAACGCCGCCATTCTCAAGTTATTGCTCCTGATGGAGATTATGGCGTGCACAGAGAGCTACAGGCTTATGTGGTGGAAGTGGTTCATGTTAATCAACACATCCCATTTATTACCAAATTCTGCATCGGCATTTGTACGCGATCCCACCTCACTGGATTCGCAAGGGGCGGTAACATAAAACGACTCCATGCAGTTCATAAAGATCTTTAAGGGAGTGTATGTCACTCTATACTCCAGGCTACCTTTCCCAGAGTCGTTGTCGGATAAACCTGTTAAACCATTGGGCGTTGAGTCCTATTAGCTCCTTATTACTGTGGCTGCTGCTGCAATTGCTTTGTCAAACAAATAAATTGTTTATAAGCCTGAATGTCTACAAATTTAAATAAAACCCTTTTACCTTAAAAAAAGTATATACATATGTGTGTGTGTGTGTGTAATATATATATATATATATATATGGGAGTGTGTTGCATATTATGTGCAACATAAATATTGTCCGCATAATATATAAATACATATAAACGCTACAGATTTGCATACAAAGAAAATAAAAATGTTAACTCTTTTATAACCGTTTATTTTATGCTGTAGCTAATCTATCATTATTTTATCACTTGTAGAGTGTATTTACCCTCTAAGAACAAGTAGTTGTTCTGCCATTCAGTAAACAAATGTAGGCTGTTTAAAGAGGGGAAATTTCCTCCAATATTATTGGACCTGCATTAGAGTATGCATTTAGTTTTTTTTCACATGTATTTGAACGTTCAGCCGTCTAGCACTGTTAATAGTCCATTTTATTCCAACCTCTGCTGGAACTCTCTATAACTTTTATCCGAGGGGCACACATCATTTGAAAGACAACACGCAGGTCCTGGTCCTTTGATTCTGAAACCTCACAGCTTGAACAGACCTCAATTGTGACATGAGTGATAATGATTGATCTTTGACCCAGTGTGCATCGTCGTGGTTGAGGAGTTGAGAGGTTTGCCTTCAGAAATGTTTTGTCCTGTTTTAAGATTTATCGTAAAGTTGATCACTTTTAGAACAGATTAAACCAGATTAATCATTGATCATATAATTACTTCCAATGCAGATTAACCTCTGGGGATCCGCTTTTAAATATATTTATACCACGCACAGTATTTATTAATTATAAATGGGATGCAAATAAATTAATTTAAACAAAACATTCACAGTATTTATGCTGAGTTAATCTGACAACAATCACAAACGCAGTTTCATTTTGATCACCAGGAATAGTGCCATGCTGCAAATCAGTGAGAAATGTCTGTTGTGTATTAGCATAGAATAATAATATAAGGCTGTTCCAATACATTTATATAAAGCTGCTGATTTGTGAATAAAACACTTGTTTTCACATGTGTAATTAAGCCTGTTTTAATTAAGAGAATAAATGAATCTTTATGATTTTGTCAATTCTATTTTGAGACTGTTGATAGTTGGTCTCATTTATTGCAGTGAAATCGTGATATAGGCCCTGGACCCTCAAACGTGATGGACTCGCCAAGAGGGGGTCCGCGTGGGCTACCTCACTACAACGTGCGCGGAGTCTCAAACAGCATGGCAAAGACGTCTAGTGACAAATAAAAATAAAAAGCTCACTGCAACCCATTTATCGTTAAGGTTAGTAAATGTGCACATACTTTTCACAAAGGATCGCGAGCTCAAAGTTTGATGAAGAAGATTCTCAGATTAGAAAGAGTGAGGTAAGAGGACGTTTGTCCGTTGCGATTTAGCTAATAGAAGAACAAAGAGCACATTTCATTTGGATTTAAGTTGTCTAGTAATTTTCTACGGGCCAGCACAATTGTTTCAGCTGTTTCGAATAATTATTATTTTTTTTTTTTTTGTAATTTAATTAATTGTATATTTAGGCAACTGTTTAGTTGACATTTTGGTAAAATGTTTCCTTTGCATGCACGATAAATTGGCATAGCTAGCCTACATAAAGTCAAGGCGGATGTAAAGAGATATATAGCTATATATATCCTGTTGAAGTTCTATCACAAGGAAAACATTGCACGGCTGCTCCACTAAATTCTAGTAGTCGGAAATCTGCTTTTAAGATGATGTAGTAAATGTTAAGTGACGTTCAATAACACGATGCGAACCTCTCATGGGACGAATACCTTCTAAACCTAAACGGCGATAAATACATCTCTCTTGTAGCCTACACACACAGAACATTTTCATTACTGTGAGTGTGAGCCCAGAGATTCTATCGTGTCTATGAAAATCATGAGGCACACTTTATACACGACTCGCTCTAAACAACCCCTGTTCAACTCAAAACTAATCTCCATTTACATTTCTGAAACAAGCATTAAAAGTCATAGTCATAAATACAACATAAATAGTTCCTTCCCATCTCATATAGCCTAGGTTGCATTCTTCTTTCAGAACGTATGAGTTGATACATGCAACTTGAATTTACACAGTGAGTTGGTTGGGGGTGGGCTGAAATAACCTTTCACCGTGCCGTGTCATATCTGCATGCGGATGTGCCTGCCCCTGAATTACCCACAAGTCTTTGCGCAAAAGAGAACTCGTGCTACAGGCAAACTCTTTCTTTTACGGATCCGGATCTGGAGCATCCCTGCCTTAACACTCGTCCATTGCACCCTCTCTGTTTAACATTCGTCACAGACCTTAACACCATTACGGAAGATTATTTAATCGTTTAACCCTTCATGATTAAATAAGCAATAAGCATAAATAAGGTATTTAAAAATGTGCATATGAAATATTATGTTAAATATTTTCTTCAGATATAAGATATGTTTCTTGCTGCAGATACAGTATTGATTAGACACAGATTAAAGTATGATGCTATTAAGGCATCACCCGTTTTGGATGCAAATCGGGTCTCCAATTCCAATTTTTTTTTTGAAGCAGCATAACTCAGATTTTTAAAAAAAGTCTATATACTATCAATAACACAGTTTGATTTAAAAACTTCTAAATTAATAAATCGTATCGTTTTTTTTCTAAGAATATCATATTGCAGAATATCGGTAGCTATATGAGGTGCACTTATGCTATAAAAATATCAAGAAAAAAATTATTGCTGCGTATATCCTATATGTCAACTCAATTAGCTGAACTTAACATGGTGTTGTTAATAATCCCAACACTGAAAATCAACATTGCCCCCACCACAAGACTCATAGGCTACAGCTTAAATACTGTGGAAAAGGGCTGAAGCGAGAACCCCCCCCCCCCAAAAGTCCTAATTCTATAGGCTTTTAGAAAATTTCATTTCATATTAGAACATTTCGTATAAAAATTTATGATGTATTTCGTATTATGAAAACTTGAACGTTATGCTCCATGTGTAGAATTAAATAGCCTAATTTAAGTAATTGAGAAGGTATTGTACCGTCTGCTGGGCAGCATATCTTGAATAACAGGTGGGAAACTTGAATAGCATATGAGAGAATTCTGATGGAAATCATGCCAGGTCGAAATATCAATCTGTTACTCAGTAGGCTAGTTCATTTAATGCTGTAAGGGTTGTGAATGATATGTTGATAAATAATTCGCATGCAGTAAGATTATGGACATTTTAGACTGACCTGATCAAAAAACGCCAAAAGCTGCCTTTGCGTTAACATTCATAAATTCATGTTATCTATAAAAAGATTATATCCTTAATGTTGTTTACTTATTATTTAAATAAAGCCCGATTGTCTAGAATTGGAGGAAATTAAATGTGACGAGAAGTCAACATTAGAATTTAAAGTATAGCCTATTCATAAGCTAGTCATATTTATGAGCGACGTTTTAACCCAATTTACACAAAAGGCGCATGTTTTTAACTGTTGCAGGTTCGATGGGTCTCCGAATCGGTTGGGTCAAGGTCTATGTCAAAACCATCGATTCAGAATTGGGTTTAAATTAGGCCTTGTGTTTATTTGTTCATTAATTTGGCTTAAGATTTAAGGCATCTTTTTCATGGTCCCACAGTAGTCGTACATGCAAGCAGCCTTGACATTAAATTTACGGAAATTAATGTACGCACATGAACGGAAAGATTTGGTTGATGATGAAAATAACATCTAAAATTTGCCAAACTGGTCATAGCCTATACAGTGGGGCGTTTAATTGCTTTTTTCCTCTGTGAAATTGCCAGTTGTATCCAGCATTTAGGCTATAAAAATATACAAAAAGAACGAAACAATTCTTCTTTTCTCCGAGATTCCCTATAAATCTGTTATTAGAATAATTGAGAATGAGATTAAACAAGCACACTAATTAATGTTGAGCTCACTGTATGTATCATTTATTTATTTAGCTTCATCTACCAGAACGTTTAAATAAAGGAGATATGTACCACTTATAAAGTTTGAAAAGTTATATGGATTAGGCCTATATTTCGAGGAAACCTTCGGAGGATAATCTTGATTTGTGTACCCAGAACCTTGCTTACAGACATCCACTCTATACGCGTAGCCTCTGTAAAGTCCAGTCCTCGCGTACAACCACTCTGCACACTTTGGATGTTTCTCTTATCACTTCGACCGTAAGCGCCCTGCGAAGTAGACATCACAGGCTATTCCGCTGGTTCCAGTTCGAAGGTAGTATGATCCATTCAAAGGGCATTAAAGTGTGCAAGACGTGGGTTTAA